>NC_088920.1:70617500-70667500 GCF_038396675.1 Hydra vulgaris | reverse complement strand
AGCATTGGAACAATGTTATCATTCTGGACATATCTTTGATTTTTCTGAATATCTTAAAATTGAACTGAATCCATATTCTTTTTTTTTTATTGTTGTCTTGTATTACTTTCTGGCATGATTTACAGATATTTGCAAATCTTGTAATGCTAACCCAAAATATGCTGCTCACCTGATCTCCCATTGACTAGATTTAACTCTCAGGGCTGCAATTCGCTTAACAGTAGCTCCAATTCTGTCACCATTCCTTTCCATGCATTGCTGCAAAGAAATGCCAGAAGAATTTTTTCTGAAAATGTGTTTTAAGTACAACCATTGCAGCCATAATGCTTTTGTTTTTGAACTGAGAAGTTGCATTATTGCTGAACATGTGTACTTCTTTGACTCGATCAGGAATAAAGTGAAGGATTTTGTCAATGTACGGTATAAATGAAGACTTTGTATGATCAGTTTAATCAGAAACTATGGAAAATGTTTTTAATTCAATGTTCCAGACTGCATGGGTCATGATAGAAACTTGTTTTTGGCCAAAATGAGCTAGTTGCAGTTCATTTTGATGGAAACACCTAGCATTTTCAGCCTAGTCAACTTGAATTACAGCAATTTCAGAATTAATACTCATTGAAACTTCCTTCAGTTTCTTAAAAATTATTAATTGGTTTTTCTTTAGAAATAAGTGTTTAACCAACTTATCACGCTTCGCTGATATGTGTTGAATGAGTTCTGGTACAGTAGACTTTTTTGAAATTTTTTCGATTTTTGCATATGTTTTAGTTTCAGCTTTTCTCCACTCATCCCAGGATCCTTTGAAACCAAATGTATTAACAGTTTGCAAGTGTTTATTGAACTGTTTTATACCTTTGTATGCAATGCATTTGTCATAGGTGCAATGTGTACGGTTCACAAACAAATTTATTTATCATTTCAGATCCAATTTTGATTGAAGACACTTAAATTAATTTTGTTAATGCATCTAAGACAAATCACATATTTTAATGCAAACTGCTAACACAAACATTATGCGGATATTTTGTAACTGATTTCACAATGCGTGGACAAAGGTCGGAAAATTTGCCGAGTGCAATATTTACGTGCTGATGCTTTTCCTTAAATAACTCGAAAGGTTCTTTTAGCGTAGAATATAAATGAAGTATATGAATATCGTTTGCTTTTCTGTCAGGTGTTTGAATTCAAGTGAAATCTTTTTTGTTTGGTGATATTTGGGAAACTTCTTCTTCATTATAAAAGTTTACAACTGCTAAAACATTGCTTTCATAAAGACCATACAGCTTTTGACATGCTTGAGCTAGACCCAAATTATCTTTTCAAGCAGAGCTATTTGAAGGAATAGAAAGAATTTTAGATTGTTTCTTCTTTGAAGTTGGTAGTGCTTTTAAAACTTTTTCCAATGCTTTTCCTCTTTGTTGAATGTTTTTAAAAGATGTGCTCACTCTTTGAGATTGATTTAAAAGTTTTTTATTTAGAGTGCAGCTTTTTACAACTCTTAATTTTGCTTTAGCAGTATAAGCTGCTTTTTTAATAGGCTTTTAATTTCTCTCGATATCTCTTATATCTTACTCTGGACATTTCTTTCTTTTGAACAGCATTCCGAGACACATGAGCTTGGTATTCTGCATAATGTCTTTTTTTTACTTCTAATTTTGATTCCATTTCTTAAAAATTTACAACTTTATAAGAAAATGCCAACATAAATCCAATAATTTACAAATATTTACTACCCTTCACTATACTAAAATGCAAAATTTATTTGACCAAAATCCACAACAAAATCTGAACAATTGGATGATATTTTGACTTCCTTAACACGCTATTTTGTAAGTCGCTAATTATTCCGTTAATGGGTTCAGTGACACAACAGCTTTTAAACTATAACTATAAGTTAATAAAATGCTTTTTAACCAATTTTTTTTTAAACAGTGATAGAAATATAAAGTTTCTAAAAAAGCCTCGCCTTATAGCCTAATTTCATTGTGATAATTAAACTTTTTCAGCTTCTAGTTCAGTGATGCAACTTAATTTTTGCAGATGTGTATGTGACAATAAAACACTTGAATTATTTTTAAAGAGTAAAAGTTTGTTTACCCAAAACATATATATAATCTCAAAGATTTCTAAACAAAAATATGGATATGTTTAGTTTAAAATGTTCCAATATCTTGGCCTCAAATTTTCTGCACTTTTTCGAATAATAAAAACAAAAAAAAAAACTGTTGACACTCATCAAATTTATCTACTTGGTTCAAATATTTTCTACTCAAAATTTATTTTAATAATTTTAAGGTGTTAAAGTTACAATTAAAGAAAAAAAGTTTTTTGAAAAAAGTTTTTTGGCGACATGTTTTAACCAAATATCTTCCCCATTATCAACAAACCTACCAGAGTAACTCCCAAATTTACTACTGCTATTGAAAATACATTAACAAACTCAATACAAGATACTTCTTTAAAATCAGGAATAATAAAAACAGGTATTTTAGGTCAATTTCCAATATCCTTCTCTTTGTTAAAAAATTCCACAAAAACTAATAATTCAAAAATCTTATGTTATAAAAGAATTATCAATGAAACATCTACTCAAAAATTTGAGGACTTGCTATTGGCAGCAAATTGGCAAAAGGTCTAACAAGAATGTAAACTAGGAAACACAAACTCTGTGTACATTTACTTTATAAATTTATTTATTCTACAATATAGTAAAAGTTTTCCAATTCAAGAGAAAGAATTAAATACAAAATATTTAAATTGTCCATGGATAACAAAAGAAATAAGAAAATCCTCAAAACAAAAACAAAAACAAAACGTAAAGTACTTAAAAAATAGAAGCAAAGTGAACCTATACTTCTACAAGTAATACAAAAACCTATTCGAAAAAATAAAAAAAGCCAATTTTTTTCTTATGATTTGATTATTCTAATCAAATCATAAGAAAAAATTTATCAAGTATTTAATTCATCAGTTACAACAGGTATTGTACCCGATAAACTAAAATTCTTTAAAAGTATACCAATCTATAAATCATGAGAAACCAATTTTTTAAACAATTATAGACCAATATCAATCCTTTCGGTATTCTCAAAACTTCTAGATTGAATAATCTATAAATGAAATGAATATTTAAAAACTAACAAAATTATCAATAAAGGTCAATATGGTTTTTAAAAGCTACACTCAACTGAGCATGCAATCCTTGGCCTCTCAAATAGGATAAGTAGATCAATTTAAAAAAAAAATTCTCATTAGGGATCTTTATTGATTTGTCAAATGCATTTGACACCATCATCTTTCTAACTAATTTTAATAGCAAAAATGAAAAAGTATGGTATAAGAAATCAAGCTTTAAATTGGTTTAAAAACTGCCTTATAACAGACAACAGCGTTGTATTATAGATAGAAAAAGCAACTCAAATTTTCAAGAAACAAAATTTGGTGTACCCCAAAGTTCTACTCTTGCTCCTCTTTTGTTTCTTATTTATATAAACATCATTTACCATCCAATTTAATATCCAATTGCCTGTAATATCTTTTAAACTATAATGTTTGCCAACGATACAAACTTATTTTACTCATCAAAGACAATGGAAGACCTCTTTGAAAAAAGAAATGCTGAATATGGTGCTGCATGACGTATTATGGTCTCCATATGTTTAAATTATTTGATGGTCCACTCAACTTTATTTATTATGCCGATATTTTAAATAACAACTTATTACCATCAATTGATGCACTTTAGCAAAGTGTTCCGTTTATTTTTAAGCAAGACAATGTACCATGTCACAAAGCTAAAATTGTCTCTGAATGGTTCGAAAGCAAAAATATTGAGCGTCTAACTTGGCCATCAAATAGCCCAGATCTAAATTGCATTGAAAATCTGTAGAGTTGGCTTGATATAGAAATTGCCAAGAAAGCACCAAGGAGCCTTGAGGAGTTGTGCAATATTTTACTAAGAATACTTGAAAATGTTTCCAAACATATTTTAGAGAATTTAACAGATTCAATGCCAAATTTAATAATGAGTGCCTAAAAATTCATGGTAGAATTACGCTGTATTAGGTAAAAATTACAGTTTTTTGTTCTGTGGTTCTTGACTTTTTCACAATTTTTTCAAAATAAAAATTACTTATAAAACTGTAAATACATTTTTTTTTTTTATTTAAAAGTATTTGTCATTGTTATTATTTTTTTGTTTGCTTGCCTATTTTCTAAAATTTATTATTTTTTTACCAGAAAAGTATATTCCATTAAAAAAAAAAAATTAAACTATGATTCGTTTTTTGGCGGTTCATAACATTTTCACAATACTGTATATATATATATATATATATATATATATATATATATATATGTTTGTGTGTGTGTGTGTGTTAATGGTAATAGTAATTAAAAAAATAATTATAGGGATAAAGGGATAAACTTTAGAGAATAAGGGTTATCATAATTCAAATTTGACAATCAAAAAAGTACTTATTCTTATATTATTATTATTGTTATTCTTGTTATTATTGTTATTATTATTATCGTTATTATTATTATTACTAATGATTTTTCTTATACATTTTTGAATTACAGTTATTGACGTATTTTCAAATCTGTAATAAAAATGTTAAAAATTTTTTTTTTGTATAAAACAATCTGAGAAAATAAACTTAAAAAAGGTACATGTAGTCTATAGTATCTATACACTATATATTAAACATGATTCATTAAAAATTTGTATTTAACAACATAAAGAAACTACTTTTTATTACATTCATTTTATAGGATAAACAAAGGAATTAAAATTCTTTATTTCTTAAAAAAAAAAGTCACAAATATACTACATACTTTTATTTTTAAAAACATTAAAAAATCTAAAATTGCTGTTTTATGAGACAAGTTTGTATACTAAAATTTCCAACAGAAATTTCCTTGTTTTGAAATTTATTTCAAAATAAGGAAAGTTTCCGTTCTATTTTGTTAAATGGGTATTTTCCATACTAATAATGGAATATAATTCTGTAAAAGTACTGTAACTTTTAATGGTGTAGAAGATGTTTGTAATGAATTTAATTGATAACGAGGTAAATTGTTGTATTTTGATTGGTATTGGAATTTTTGGTTGCGGTTGTTTTGGTAATATCATTTATTGTGTATACTTGTTTATCCATTTTGTTTAGAAGTAATAGTCAGTTTTGTTTTTTATTTAAATGTTGCTATTAAGTAACACAGATAAAATTGATGGAAACAATCTAAGAATAAATAAGCTTTTAATCTAGTTTTAATTAAGTGTCCATCATTGTTGTCAATTCATTATGAAGTTTAATTAAATTTTCAGAGAACTTGCTTAGGTACAACAGTTAGTGCAATTAAAGAAAGCTTACTGTACCTAGTACCAATAATTTTTATACCCAACTATATGATGAACTTTTATGATTTAAGTCAATATACCAATAATAATACAGCTAACTAATAAATATAATTACAACTAATTAATATAACTAGTAATGAGATGTTATCATAGCATCTTCATCATTTTTAAACAAGTCTGAGGATTTAATTTTGGGCATAGAAAAAAAATGGTCCTTGGTACACAAAGCTTCACCTATTATTTGGTGTAATGGGTTTTATTTATATATTTACCTGACTCTGCTTCCTCAAATGCAAGTTCATCTAAAAAACAACTTTGCCTAATCCATGACATCATTTAGTTGAAATAGTTATATCCAATAAGCAAGTTTTATTTTTGTGTTCTTGTAAATATCGTTGATTAAGCATTATTACAGTTTTTTCATATAATCATGTAAAAATACTAATAACATCATACATCGTAAACGTGATATAAAACGTTTTCAATATTTTTTGAATATATATATATATATATATATATATATATATATATATATAAATATACAACCCTTGGAGTTTGGGTCAGCATTTGTCAATGCCGACCTTAAAGTGATTAAGGTCGGCAAAAAATTGCCGACCTTGTTTTCTGTTACATGGTGAGACCTTTGTATCTATTTTTTTTTTGCCAACCTTTAAAATGATTGAGGTCGGCAAATTATTGCCCACATTATTTTTCTTAACTCCGAGTGTTGTATATATAAATACATACATATATATATATATATATATATATATATATATATATATATATATATATATATATATATATATATATATATATATATATATATATATATATATACTGTTATAATCAGTCAGGAGCTCAAAGAAGGTAAGAATGATGCGTTTGGGTGAGGGTTATTATTAAAGCAAGTGAATGTACCATTTTGTTAAAAACAAAACTTTAATTGTTTTTTGATGAAATTGGTTCTTATATCAATTATTTCAGGACATATTATTCATTTAGTTATTGCAGAACTTTTTTTTCAGTGAGGCAAACACTATTTCAATGGATCTCTATGGGCATTTTAAATGACTAATTGTGGTTTGACAAATCAATTACTCAGTGTACTGTTTGTGGCAGCCACCAAATGCGGCTAGATGGTGGCTAGCCAATGTATCAATTTTTGGAAAATTATTAACTGGAAACTTAAAGTAGATCCCACTAATTGTCCTAAAAGTAACCATCGAGCAAAACTCAAATGCATATATAGATCCACTGCAAATCCACTTGCAAAAATATTTGCTGGAAGTATATTTAAAATAAGTTGTTATTCTATATGAAAAGTAGCTAAAATTGATTTTATGATGTCAAACAAACTTCTAGACTCTGCAGTCTTATTTACTATCACAAGGCCTGATTTTTTTTATGACTATTAAGCGTGGTTAGTTTGTACATTGTTCCTAATAAATTCACTAAACTTAAAGAATTTTACATTTTTTTACATTTTTTTAAAATAATATGATGTATATTATTTGATTAAATTTTGAGTTTTGCTTTGTTTTTTAGTATAAATGGATGAAGTCCTACAAAATCCAGAATTTAAAATTAAGTTGGCAGAGCTACTTGCTGAAGATTGGTTTGAGATTGGTATTTGCTTAAAAGTCAAAGAGCGTAGTTTAAACTCAATTAGAAGTGATTTTATACTTTTTCATAAACAAAAGGACAAAGCATATGAAATGATAAAAAAATGGTTCAATTATGATGTTAATCCCACGTTTGAAAAGTTAAAACTTGCCATTTTAAAAATTGAAAAAAAAGATTTATTGAAGGAGGTGAAGGACCTTGCAAGTACATTTTTTTTAAATTATTATTTGTATTATATAAATATTCCAGATTGTTGTTTGTCACTCTCATTATATGTTTATTTTTTTGTTGTTATTTTAATTTCATCAAATTCTCTGCTTTCAGAAAAATTTGATGATGATGATGATGATGATGATGATGATGATGATGATGATGATGATGATGATGATGATGATGATGATGATGATGATGATGATCAGATTTGGACATAAAAGGCGTGCAATCGCGCTCCAATCTTGACCACGCATGTAATAAAAAAAAGCCCTGAAAAAAACCGACAAAGGAAAAACAAATTTAAACAGTCTCAACTATATAAAAAAAAATAGAAATCTTAACAAAGAGAAATAAAATAAAAAAAAAACCTTAAGCTTTAAAAAAAAAAACTAGTATAAATCTGAAAAACTAAAACTCTAATAGAAAAATATTTTATTTATGTTTTGCAATTACATTGAAGTTGAACTTGTTGTTGGTTTAACGAGTTTCCAACTGATTTTATTTATATTAGGAGAAAAGCAATTAAGTCTTTTGTTCTTTTTTTTTAATGTGTAAATAAAAATAGTTATATGATTCTTATTTATTTAATTATATATTTTTATATATCAATCAAAAAAAGAATATGTAAACAAATAGAAATAGTAATAATATAAACTAGCAGATAGCAACCCGTAATGCGGGTTATGGGCGGTCTGTTACTTAATTCATAATGGCTGTTTTCCACAATTTAAAGTTTGGAATCCTTGACTAATACCCTTTTAGAAAAATGCCTTTAAATTAAAAAATTAAACCATCTGTAAAATTAAAATATAAAGGACGTGGAGGCAAATAATTAGCCTATTATTTAACGTTATTTGAGTAATTTACAACTGACATAAATCATATCAGTGTAAGGCAGAACCATTTTCCTCGACATTACCAAGTTTAACACAATACGTTTTTAGTTACTGAAACAAAATAATAACATTTCATCATGCTTTAAATTGACGAAAAAGTGAAGCTAAATTCTTATTATATTTTTTATAACATGAACTTTAATTAATAAGATTACCATAAAGTGAACGTAAATTATACATGAGTTGATGCAATCCCTTTGATACATTTCTTTAAAAAAGGAAATTGTCTTTAAAACGTCAAATGCACGCAACTAAATAAATTTATTTTAAATAACTAAGCAATTGAGTACAAAAACGTTTCAAACAAAAAAAAGTTAATTTACAATCAAACATGTGTATAACAAATTTAAAAAAAAAATGTAAACTTTGATCTTTTATATTGCATTAATGCGTTATATGACAAACCTAAAATAAAAATTGTAACAGATGAGTAGACATAAAAGGGGAAAAAAAGCAAAAAAACTGGAAAACAATTTACCTGCTTTTCGGTAGTCTGTTGTCATACTTGTTGCTGTCATGATGCAGCATTGTCGGTGTTGTTTTATGACGTTATATCATGTTGGCTTTTAGTAAACTTTAGTTTAATTTAAAAGACATTACAATAGATTTAAAATATTTTAATTAAAAAGCAAAATAATAAATGCTTCAAGGAGCCTAACTAAAAACATTAAAGATAAAAAATCAAATTGAGATATAAATAAATTGCATTTATATAGCTAAACATATTGTCTTGGCTTAAAGTAAATTTTAAAAGCAGTGAGTTTAATAAATTAAATTACCAATTAATTATTTTTAACAATAGAATGTAGCATTATATTATGATGATTGGCTAATGAGTCAATTTAACTATATTTAAGTTTAATTGGTAAAAAACATATAAAGTTTTAATTAAAAAAGACAAAAACAAACCAAATATACAACAATATATTGTTAAAAAAAATTACAAACTAAAATGAAAATATTACAAAATTTAAAAAAATTTTAAAAAAATCACCGAAGAAAAAGCGGCAACAAAAAAGTTATAAATATCTTCACTGATAGAAGACATTTACATTTTGGTTGCTTTTTTTTCTTCGGTGTCTCCCAAGACCCCGGTATGGATGAGCCCTCCCTTTAAAGAATGGCTCGTGATTAATTTGTTCGTTTATTAAAATATTGGCAAAATCGTTACCCTTGTATAAGTATTTGTACAAATATTTAACAGCCTTAACTTAACAGCTAGCTTCAACATTAATGTGAGTTTGATATTTCTTTGATAACCATGGATTGTAAAGTACCACCCAGCAGTTATCTACATTGTTACCTTTAATATTGATAACAAAACCATTATCACAACGTCTATAGCGTGGATAACCATTATGAACTGCTACTGTGTTAGCATTAAATTCTTTAGGATAGTTTTTGCTGCGCACCCCATCTTTCATGCAGGGAGAATTTGGATTCAGTATGCCACATGGACTGTGAATCATGTGAGTTTTAACAACGTCATAAAGGTCTCAATTAACAATCAGATCTGGAATTTCTGCAGATATTAAATTATTGATATCATGTGCTGTTTCAATCTTATCATCATTTGCAAAGTGAAGTAAAATATGAAGATGTGGCAAACCACGCTTTTGAAACTCAATAGCCTAAACAACTTTCCCTAATACACTGTGCTCAAAAATGTCATTGAGAAGGTTATTTAATTTGAGTTTAAATACTCGAATAACCAAGTCAGGTCTATCCTTTGCTGTCTGACCTGGATATAAATTTTCAGTTTATTCTCGCGCCATTTTCAGTAATATTCAGTATATTAAATCTCGCGCCATTTTTGCTTCTCAGCGAAACAGTTTGTTTTGGTTATTTCTGATGAAAGCTAGGCGTTGGCCTTCAATTTTAACATACACATCAACAGCATATTGCTGAAACAGTTTTTTGCCATAAAAGAATGAAGAAAAAATTTGTTTAACTAAATGTTTATAATTGTAATACTGAGATAATGTAACATGATTTCCAACCAATATAGCACGTTCAGGGTTGTGAACCAATTTATTATGCTAACCAGTGATGCTGGTTAGCATAATCAATTGATGTGATGCTCTTGGAAAAAATAGAGGACAAACCATAGGATCTAAGTTGGCAGAAATACTTGATATTTTTTTTTTTTTTTTTGTTAATTCACCTCCCCAAGGCCCAGAAGGCCACTACAGACGAAGAGGCTACTTAATTGTGGTTATAACCCTCTCTCAACTCTTTAACTCCGAAACACGAAACTTGACGAACAAGGTCGCTGCGCGGAGAAACAAGTATATAGTTTTAATAGGATGATATAGTTTTAATAGGACGACCTCTTGGGTAAATAACACCTTCCTTGGAAGCAGGTGGAGCACCATCTTGGCCAACAAATACAACTGCAACATCACCATGTGAAGAGAGATTATAGATACGTCTATCTTGCCTTTCAAGTAAAGGCACTTTTACAACTGAGACTGAACGACCTTCTATAGCTGCTTGGCGAGTTTCTTTATCCTTCACTTCAGCTATGTTTTTTAAATGCAGGAATAATTGGGTTCTCTTCACTAATAATATTTTGCAATTGAAACATTAAATCATTTAAGCAAAGATCATTACCACATTGTCGCATTCTAAAATTTACTTTTGCAAGTGGATCATATATAGTATAGTTGACAATATGTCAGCAGAACATCTTGATTTCGCCTAAAATTACCTATACAATGAAAAACTTGACCACATATTCTAAAACATGGTGGCCCATGATTCATGGGTTGAACTACATTAGCTATAAATGAAGTAAAAGAAAGACAGGCATAATAATTTTTAATATATTTAAAAAAATTCAGATTGCAACCCTCGGAATTAAGGTCGGCATTCGGCAATGCCGACCTAACTGCCGGCCTGGAAGTATTTAAGGTCGGCAAAAAATTGCCGACCTCGTTTTTATGTTTTATGGTCAGACCTTTGTATCAAATAATTTTTGCCGACCTGATGCCGACCTCTAAAAGATTGAGGTCGGCAAATTATTGCCGACCTCAATTTTCCTAATTCCGAGGGTTGAGATTGTCATTTCCATCTGCATAATTTCCTTTATATAAATCTTGTGGAAATGGTGAAGATTGCGAAAAAACTACCTTTCCATTATGGCAACATAAAAAATGTGTTTCATCAGGAAATTTCTTAGCACCACAATGCTGACAAATATAATTCATTTCTCCTAAATAATTGTAATCTGGAATAGTATTACTTCTTGCTATACAATGCATTCTTTCGTATCTAGCAGCATATCTAGTATTTTGTTGACTATTAATTTCATCTCGCCTAAGTCCAATCTCTATTGTATTTCTGTGACAATTATTTTCAACTCGCATAACCAAGCTCTCATTTGGGTTTGAATTATTTGCTGCTTGCCGAGGAGCATATTTAGCATTTTGTCAATTATTGATTTCATCTCGCATAAGCCTATCACTTTCATTTCTGCAACGATTAACTTGTCTATTAACATAAAATAAACTATACAATAATCTTATGACTTTAAAAAAATATATATATCAGCTAGGAGATGTTTAGAAAAAATTAGCTTAGCAAATAATAAAAAAAAAAATTATTAAAAACATGCAATTCTAATAGTAAACATACTGCTAACGAAGAAAAATTTTAAAAAAAAATTGTTAACCCTTGTTTGCAAACTTAAATATTATTTTTTCAAAAAAATTATTTGTTAACGTTTTTAAAAAATTCACAAGTCTTTACAATATTTTGTTCTTCAATTACCACATAAATTCATCATCTAATAAATCTAAAATAACAAATGTAGCAAATAAGTAAGTAAGAAAAACATTACAAACAAAAAATGAAATTCAATGTACCCTAAAGAGAAAAGCTGTTGTGATTTCCCAGAGTAGTAGTTGTAAAATATTATTATTTCATGTTAGCTTTTACAAAATAATTTATGCTGGAACATGATTCCAAAATATTTATAGCAAAATCATGTAGTAAACAGCACTAAAGACAAAAAATCAAATTGATATAAAACAAATTGTATATATGGCAAAATAATTTGTATTGGCTTTTAGTGAATGATTAAAAGCAGTGATTTTTAATAAAATTACCTATTTACCATTTTAAACAATAGACACCAACAATAAGATAAGCCAAATGTCTATCAACTAAAAAGATAACAAAAAAACATTGCAGCAACAACATACAACAATAGCACTCACCATAAATAATATAATATGTATATAACATAGCTTAAGTAACATAACATTCATATATAACAGAACATAATTAACAATATTAAGCAAAATGTTATTAGAATACATTGTTATGCGTTTTTAGAATAATTAATAATAATACACACCATAAGTTAATATAATATGTATATAACATAACTTAAGTAAGATAATATTCATTATAACAGAACTTAAGTAACAACATTAAGCAAAATGGTATTAAAATACATTTTTATGTATTTTTAGAATAATTAATAATAAAGGCTTGAAAATAGCTAGATCTAAAGCAGTAATAGTTTGACACTAAACATTATCATGTAACCCTCTGTTATAAGTACATCACAAGGCTGGCAAAGTTGACAAATCTTGCTCTACACATTTACCAAGTCACAGCACTTTGAAAACACAGAAACAACATAATATAAACATATGTACCAACTTTAAACACAATAAATATGTTTAAATATGTATATAAGGTTAAATATATACCTCATACACATATTTAAACACATTTTTAAAAACAATTATATAACACACTTTAACACATACACAAACAATAAAAAAACACTTTACATTATTTTAAAAACACATTGATAAAACAACTATAAAGCACTTATTACCACATTCACATACATATTAAATAAGCATAAATGCAAACAATAATCGTGTGCAAACAAAAAATTTTAAAAGATTCAAAGTAAACAAAATATATATTTACAAACAATACTCTTTACCTTCTTTTTTTTTTTTTTTATAAGAGCTGTAATCTTCATAACAAAATTTAACCTTTACATACAGTAACATGTGACATGCCATGTCAGTGTTGGCACAAAATTTTAATTTTAATTTTTCTAAATTTTCTAAAAAAGAACAAAAATAGTTAATAGCATCACATAAATTTCAAAGTAGTAATAATCATTTTATGGATATAGCATTAGTATAAATTTAAATAACGTCTATACCCCAATTTTCCTTTTAAAAACTAAAATAATAAAAATAAAACTGCTAAAAGAAAAACTAAAACAAACAAAATATAAACGATTTAAAAAATTAAAATCCTTTCTACTTTAAATCCTTTCTACTTCATCTAATAAAAGTTTAAATCCTTTCTACTTTATCAAATAAAAATGTATATATAACTATTTTATATACTTTCTTCAATTATAATATGATCTTAACGATAATTATTTACTTTAGTATGATTCTTTATGTAATATATCTAAACTAATAATTAAATTCTAAAAGGAAAAAAGTTTTAACTCGCTTAAGAGATCTTTCTCTAATGACTGCGTGCATTTTGAAAACCCGCTCTTTCAAAGCCTAGTAACTAATGAAACGACGTTAAACGTTAAACGTTTCTGTAGCAATTATATTATAGATAATTTTAATTAAACATTAAAAAAAATAAAAATATTTTTTTTAAGTTTTCCTAATACAGTTATTAACCTTTTAAAACCAACGCACAGTGGGCCAGGTATATGGGAAGTGGTGGACAAAACCTAATTATTACCCAATTGGTCCACAAACCTATTTAGATATATAAATAATCATTATATATGAAATAATATTTATTTTTAACAAGAATATTTTAATTTTTAATAAAATAAAAGACATTTAATTGGCTTAGGTAGTAAAGAAATATTTTTTTCAATATCAACCTTTTTTAAAAATCAAACAACAAATTGTGTTTAGCTACAAAGAAAAAGAAGAAGGTGGAGCTGATTCCCTCAGCAAAGCCAAAACTTCACTGGGGTATTTTTTTAAACTCTTACCATTTTTTTTATGACACTTTCTTAATGATGTTATGACAGGATCACTAGATACAAGTAGCCTGTTAACTAGGTCACGATTTGTGTCAATTCTGGAAGTCTTTCTACTGAAATCTTCCCTAAACTTTTTAAAATCCTTGTTACAGGCCTCTTGGGCCTCCTCTGACATCAGTCCAATTGGCAAGTACTGTCTAGCAATGATGGCATGGCCATGAACTAAAATTTTGTGTACTGATTGTGCCATGTAATACCAGGAATACTTAGATATGTAAAGTTTAAGAGCAGTAATACAGAACTCTTTAAATTTGACAGTGTCAATTTCAAATCCAGATGATAAAGTGACTAGTATGATGTAAAAATTAAATAAAAGAGTTTCATCTACTTTCAAAATTTTGGCAGTTGATTGATAGTTTGCAAAGGCTCGTCGGGCAGTGTTACCATCATTACTGGTACCTACAAATTGTATATATGTGATAGTTAACCTGATGATTTATATAAAAGTATTTATGTAATTTCACTTACCAGATCCTCCACTTTTGGGAAATCCACAACTAGTCCCATTTGGTTCATAAATTCTGTCTGTATACGTTTCTTCACTTGCATAACATTTTCTTTATCTTCTTTAGCTCTAGACTGCCACTTTTGAGTTTCTAGTTTATATCCAATATGCAATACCATCTCAAAAAACCTAATCCAGGCATGCAGGCTAGAAAGACCATATTTCAATTCTAAATTATTAGAATTGTCCAATTTAAGCATCATTTCTAAGTTATTCATGTTTTTTGGAGACACACCACACACAGAGCAACGTTGAGTTGAGTTAGTCACATGAGACAGAATAGTTTGAATTTTGCCATCAATCATGGTCAGTTCAATAATACTTTTGACAACCAGTTCCTTTCCATTAAAAGTAAAATTAAAAACACCACATTTTTTGATTTCAGATTCTAAATATTTTGCTTCTTCTATAACAACTGCTTTGCTTTCATTTTGAAAAGAAAATCTTATTGGACAACAATATGCAGTAGATGATGGCTTTTCATTTCGCCATAATAGTACTTTTTTGTTATTACAGAACCCACTGAGTTCTAGTGGTGCTAAGCAGGTAATGAACAGAGATTCTTCTTTTTTTAAGTTACGATCTCCAGCTTCCTCACTACTAATTTGCTTGTACATGCTTTGCCCAGTAGCCCCATCAAACCCAGCCTTGCAACGCAAAGTCAACCGGGTCAAACCATCTAGCATTGTGCTGAAAGTCTTTTTACTGTATGTTTTAATAATTCTTGTAGTGGTACATGTGCTGAATAATCATCAACAAAGATGTTCTCTGGATAGCACTTAGCTTTGGACAATCTTATGTTGTTGTATGAAGGATATATATGGCAGTCACGTTCTTCAGCTCCATTTCTCATAAGTTGGTAGGTTGATTTTGACATGCCACCATCTATAAATAATGCCAGACCTTCATCAGGTGTATACTTTTTAAATTGACTAGAAGGTTCTGATATCTCAGCAACTTGCTTGGCAGCCTCATAATTATACTCATTTCTTAATTTAAGCCTTGCTGAGTGGAGCAACTCATCACTAGAAAAATTATTTATAATATCATTAAGTCTTCTCCTTTTGGTTTTGTCAGAAGCAACTTTAAAGGAACAACTTGGTCTTCCACCAATCTTATGTAATTGACTAGAATTATCAGGCTTAGATATATTATTAATGTATGTAGATTTAAAGTCCTGAGTCAACCAATTTTTATTTTTACTCTCAAACTTTATGTTTCCTCGGTTTGCATCCTTCCATTTCTTTTGATAAACTTTTAAAAATGCAGCACACCCAGTAGAACCCAAATTCATAGAGACTAAAATAGCTTCTACAGACAAAGAAAATGATTTATCACTCGGATTTAGTTGGTCATGCCGTATACGGTTATGGACATCACTTATCTTCATATCAACTACAAAAAAATTAATTTAAAATTATTAGTGCAACCACTATAAACTAATATAACATGAATATGGCCATTATTTTTATTTCAGATATATTTAATTAGGCCAGTACAATAAGCACAACACCTAATAATGACAACAAACCAAAAAATAGGTTTGTCGCGAATAGCATTTTACAACAATATATATTTTTTAAATGTTTACCAAACCTAAAGGGGCAGCTATGAGCAGAATAAAACAGCACCAACAGGCTGTACATATATTGTATTAACTTATTCTAACATTAATATGCTGTTCCAGCAGGTTCTAAACTATATGAGCCACTTTTAACATAATATTTTTATACTATAAACAAGAATTTTACCTTTATATTTCAAAATAAAACTGTGACTTTAATACAAGACCTTGGAATTTGTTATGGTATTTTTTGAAAAGCTATCAAATTAAATTTTAATAATATGTCAATTAATTTCGCATATGTTAAATAATTTAAAAGTTATTTGTTGTTATAGTTATGTTGTTATGGTATATTAAAAAAAAAAAAAAAATTAATTCATCATTATATTCAATTGTAAATAATAATTGTACATTTATGATGTATAATTAAACTACAAAAAATGTTTTAAACCATACATTATGCTCTTATAAATATAATGTACTAAGTAGTTGGAAGTATTTCAAAATTTTTTTTTTGAGGTTTTGTCTACCACCTGGCCCACTGTGCAACGCGACAAACTATAAAACTTTTATCTTTTCTAATGTTTTTATAATTTTAGGCAAACTCTTTTAAATGAAAAAAAATCTTGTTATCATTTAATAAAAAACTTTTTTTAAATCATCAAAAACTATTTATAAAAAAAGTTTATTGAAACGCATTTGTTGTCGTCATTGTTTATTATATTAAGAATACAAATTGTTTTAAAAGTATTACACTCATCATTAAAAAATACTTTTGAAATAAGTTTATTTTAATATTCTATGATAATTTATGTAATGGTGTTTTAAAACTTTATTTTAAAGCATTTAGCTTAGTGTAAATAAATTTTGTTAGAAATTATACATAGCATAACAAAAAAAAAAAAAAAAAAGAATTAAAAAAAAAAAAAAGAATTAAAAAAAAAGAATAACCGTGTTATGTTTTTGAATATTAATTATATAAATTCAGCAAAGAGTTTATTTGAATTGGTGAATGTTAAAAGGGCGGAAGTCCAACAATGTAAACTTTTAGGAAACTAAAAAAAACTGCATTTTCCCCCGTAATAAATTTGTGTTAAAGGTTTAGTTATTTATTTTTTTTCAAGGTAAAAAACATTATCCTTTTTAAAAAAAAAAAATTAAACCATTGACAAAAAATACTATGGGGGAAAATGCGGTTTTTCTTTAATTTCAGAAAGCTTACATTGTTGGACTTCCGCCCTTTTCATTCACCAGTTCATTTCAAAAATCATTTTTCATTAAAATCTTTTTTAACAATATCTTTCGATATTGTTAAAAAAATTCTTTTAACAATATCGAAAGATATTGTTAAAAAAGTTTTTTAAAAACATTTTTAACAATATCTTTCGATAATTTATATAAATTTTTTTAACAGTAAACATTCTTTAAAAGCAATTTCTTGCTTTATTACCATATACTTTATTTAGCGCATTTTTCAAACATTTTCAAAATTTTAGCCGTGGTTAAGTTGTCGCAAAAAAATTTTAAATGCGTAAATAGGAATAGAGTGCGATCTATTCTTTCGCCTTTCCTGTCCACAACTGGATGATGATGATGTTTTATTTTTTTATACATTTGATTTTTTTAGATTTTTTTAAAATGACTATTAAGTTAAAAAACTATTTCTTTATATTTTATTAGATGAGTTTTTAAACAAGTCTTTACATTCACCAAGTAACACTCTCAAATCCGGTCTTTACATTCACCAAGTAACATTCTCAAATCCGGCCTTGTATGGAATACTGTTGCCATATCTGGGGCGGTTCTTCTAATGATGCCCTTTCTCTTTTTGACAAGGTGCAAAAACGCATTGTAAACATAATAGGACCTGCTCTTGCAGCCAACCTCCAACCACTATCACATCGTCATAATGTTGCTTCTCTTTCTCTTTTCTACAAATACTATAATGGGCACTGCTCTAAAGAACTAGCATCTCTTGTGCCATCTACTAAAACTCATTCTCGTGTTACTCATTCAATTAAGTCTCATCCTTTTTCTGTGACTGTTCCTAAGTGCTCCGAAAACGCTTTTTCGTCTAGTTATTTTCCTCGAACATCAGTTCTTTGGAATTCGCTTCCTTCATCTTGCTTCCTGATTCATATAATTTGCAATCCTTTAAGTCATCCCTCAATCGTTATCTTGCTCTACAATCTTCATCTTTTTTCTTTCAGTAACTTCCAACTTTAATTAGTGGCTGCTTGCAGCCTTGTTGGAAGCGAAGATGTTTAAAAAAAAAAAAACACTAGCAAAAGGAATTCTTCATTAAACAGCAGTAAATATATAATATGTACTATAATAACATGTTAATGATGTGGAGGTATTTTTTGATTATTAATTTAACTTCCTCATCCAATTCTCTGCTTACAGAAAATTTTGATGATGATGATGATGATTTTTCAAATAAATTTATCTGCTCACACAAAAAATTAATGACGAAGATAATGATTGTGATGTTAATTTTTTAATAAATTATTTTATTTTAATGTTTTTTTTATACTTTGAGTTTTTGAATAGTGTTATACCAATTCGAAATATATTTCTGTTTATTTAACCAGGTGGGTTTTCCACAACGCCTTCAGTACTATCAAAAGATGTTTCGAATACAGGTAATTCTTAATTAAAAAGTAGTAAATAAAGAAAACAAATAATAAAAATAATAATGAGAAGAATTATCATGAATATGTTGAAAAATATGATCGAAATGATGATGATTGCAATGATCATGATGATTACATTGATTGTGCTAGTTTAAATATTTAATGTAAAACTAAATGATAAACATTTGGATGTAATTACATTTAGATATAAGTTCAAAAATTTAACTTATAACTAAACTTATCTATATTTTAACTTATCTTATTTAAATTTATCAAGTTTTTTTGTCAAATAATCCAGTTTTAAGATCTCTAAATATTTTATATTTAAAGGTCTCTTAAGTATATATGGTAAGGATTGGTCAACTCAATACCGCTGTTCAGAGAAAAAATCAAGTTTCTAAATGTAAATAAAGCATAAAATGTTAAAAACATTAGGCTCACAAATATTAAATATTTTTAACTCCATAAATAACGGTTTGAAATAAGTAAAAGATCCTCAAAAGTTATTAAGTGGATTGCATGTGTTCTGATGGTGATAAAAGCATTTCAACTTACATTTTTCGGTACTTCTCCAAGCTATGTTGACAAGCTATATTGGCATGAATAAATGAGTAATAAAGTTGGTTAAAGCTTTTTTGTTAAAATATACTACTTTTATATATTTTCTAGCAAATATAGTTAATATAAGGTTTCTATGTAATGTTCTCGTTTAGAAAATGTTTCTAAAAATATCTTTTTATTTTCACTTTATGTTTTTTTTTTAATTTATTTTATATTTTCCTCAAGTGAATGTGAATTTTCACATTTCAGAGAAGAATGACTTAATTTTTTAACAAACTTTCTATTTTCCCTATATTCTCCAACCAGTGATGTCATTTTCCATTAAACTTAAGGAAGAAAATAAAAATTAAAAGATGATAAATTTTGAACATAAAAATTATTCATCTCTTAATTTTTATGTTCAAAATTAAGACAAAAATACCAGAATTATTTCACATAAAATGACAACATAATGTGTGGAATATTATTAACAATAAATCAAATAAATCTCACTTGACGTTTTACAAAATTAAAAATATTCAGAAGCTTTAACTTTGAAATTAGCTGTAACAACTGCAAACTATTCATTCATTATGTTAGTGCAAAACAGAAAAATGCTGATAAACCAGCAAAGCAGAAATATGCATAAAGCGAGTGAAGTATGCTTGTATTTTATATAAGTACTTTGTATAAGGATATAAGTATAATGCTTATATTTTATATAAGTACTTTGTATAAGGATATAAGTATAAGGAAGACTGAGTTTTACTGTTAAATCAACAAGTTTTATCATTACCTAAAAAATTTAATTACAAATATTTTATAAAAAAACCATATAAAAGTTTATTATTTTTTCTGTCCCAAACTTTTGAGCGATTGTGATTTTATACTCTCGTTATAAGCTGAGCGAGTGTTGTTTATCGCACCTAGAAGGTTTAAAAATAACGTTTACGGTCGTGTTTCGCGAGCGCGGCGTGATCGTGCCTGCTTCATAACTAGTCCTGTATATATAGAGAGAGAGATAGAGACAGAGAGAGGTCCTTATTGGTTATACTTTTGACTAATAACTTTAATTAGGAGTTATTTCATAATTTTAAATCAGATTTAACAAATTATATTTTTTATATATATAAGAAATATGTAAGTTAAATAAAGGAGTTTTAAATTTTTGATATTTTCATAGTCCAAAACTTAATTTTTTTTTCTTCTCTTTCTTTACTTCTTTGTAATTTATTTTTTTATAATTTTAAAAAGAAAGTCTTATATTTTTATTTATTAAGTTTTCATATTTCATGTGTATTATTAACAATTATAAAAAGTAGAAGAAATTTAGCTCAGAATTAGCCTCACTTCATACTAATCCAATATTTTGTAAATGTGTAAACAAATTTCTGCGATACATATTTTGTATTCACACATCTATTATTATTGTCACAAACAACTGCTTTTTTGATTATAATTATAATATTTGAATTCAGCATAATTGAATTGCTATACTTTTGATAAAATCATAACATTTATAATACTTGGTATTTGCGGTAAGAAATAGAAATAGTCTAAATAATAATGATTTTCAGTTTACTTATATACTTTGACCGGGTGATACATAATTTTGTCTTATTTTTTTATTATTATTTATAAGTTAAACAAAGACTGTGAAACCAGTGCACTTAAAGCTTTTAACATTTGGTTGTGGATACTCGAATGCAAAATGGGGGGTGGTAAGCATTTAAAAAATGACGAAATAGCTTTAATCAAAGCATACAAAGGTATAGGCTTATTTAATCAGGAAATTGCAAAGAAAATTAAAATATCTCCAAAAGTAGGTTATAATTATTTCAAGATAGGGATTAATTATGTAGCATATAAGGGAAGTTGTGCAAAACGTAAAATAAACAGGTTGTAAGTGATGCAGCTGCTCAGCGTATGACTGCGTCTCGAATTTGTGCTGATTTACATAACCCTTATTTATTCATCAAATGTTAAATAAGTAATTAAGTGAAAATTTATTTGTACTTAAGTACAAATTCACCATGTTTTACAATTGAATTACACCGTATCAAGTTTTATTGAGAGCCCATCATCCAATTATTACACTTCAACCATAAGGCACAAATTTGGCTGAGCTGATTACAATTAACTAAAATTCATACTAAAAGTATTCTTCTTGCTATGAAAAAATTTATTTATTATTAATAGTTAGTGCAGTAAAGGGCACAAACAAGAATTTACATCAACTTTATTTAAACTTGCCTACAAAACAACATTAACAACATCAAAAATAAATACATGTTGTTTCAGTAAAAAAGTACTGCTTTTACCACTAAAAGTATTTAAAAATACACGTCTTTTTTGAAATAGCACAATTTACAATTCTTCATAAAAAATAAGTTTTTGTTTTATTAATAAATATTTTCTTATCAAGAATTAAATTTTTTTATTTATTAAAAACATAAGCAATTTGTGGTTTTGATTAACAAGCTAGTTTTATTTATGAATGACTTAAATGTGTTATTTATAAAAGTCTTAAACTGTTATAAACTGTCTATATAAAATTTTATAAAAAACAGTTTTGTATATGAGCCACTAAAAAGACACCTCAAAAGTTTATACAAACAACAGTAAATGAACGTATTGATAATTAATACTCTGGTATAATTCAGAAAACATTGCTTTACATAGCTGAAACAGAAAACTGCTAGTTCCAAGACAAGTAAATTGTCTTATTTATCATCAACACAACTTAGTATTTGAAAATACATTAAAATTTTTCTAATAAAGCTTCTTTAAATTAGAAATCAATAATATTAGTTAATTATATTAGTATTAGTTAGTTATATTAATATTAGTAATTTTACTGTAGATTATTAATACATAGTTAATCAACATATTTTTATATTTGAAATGATAATCTTCTTTTCTAGATATTTATTTTTGTTTTTGTGTTGTTTATTAATCCTTTAATTTAACCTTTTACTGTTGATTTGGTTTTACAGAATTGGCAATATAAAGATTTATAATTTTAAGTAAATATGTTAAACTATAAATTGCTTTAACAATAAATTTATATAACATCAGATCTTTTTATTTTTTTAAACCAATTCTTAAATGTAACTTTTGTCATTTTATCATTTTATTAAACTTTGTTTCTTTTGTTTTACAAAACAATTCTTAAATTTTATTCTTTGAAAAGGTATAAATTTAAAACGCTAAGC
Organism: Hydra vulgaris; assembly: GCF_038396675.1. Classification (NCBI taxonomy): domain Eukaryota; kingdom Metazoa; phylum Cnidaria; class Hydrozoa; order Anthoathecata; family Hydridae; genus Hydra; species Hydra vulgaris. Next base: position 70,644,888 of record NC_088920.1, on the reverse strand, counting down.
GATATATTTACATATATATATATATATATATATATATATATATATATATATATATATATATATATATATATATATATATATATATATATATATATATATAGTTAAAATCAATATTTAGAGAGGGAAGAATTGATGGAAGTGCCTTTTTTTGTTGCTTTGAATGAAATAAAATATATTTAGTTTTTTGTATGTTTATTGATAACTTATAAGCACTGAACCAAGTTTTAAGTTGTTGAAGCTCAAGGTTGACTTTGTCAAAAAGTTCATCGATAGAAGAAGATTTTTAATATTGTATTGAATATGTTTACACATATTTACCGATATAATGTACTGATCTGTAATTTTTTATATGTTATTTTTATTATTTTTTTTTTTATTTTCTTTAATTTTTTTTTTTTCTTTCTTTTAACTTTAAATTCTTTTTAAACCTTTAAATTTTTATTTTTTTTAAAACTTACTAATTTCACTCTTTTATATAATATTGGAAGATTTTACAAAGCGGCTTGATGATAAAACATTTTGATTTCTACTTACCCCAGTCAGCTTGTAATTATATACATTTGTTTAAATTTATAGATAACATTTTATAGATGACGAAATAAATGATAATAATAAAAAATAGTTTTCTTAAGATTTCCATCTCGTAGCACATTCTCACATCTTCCCCTAAAATATATTCTATAATGTATACTGACGATACTAACAGGGGCGTCCCAAAGATATTTTAAAGGTAGAGGGGGTGACGCATTTGTTTTTTGCCAACCAAGCCCGAAAAAAACTTTTTTCCTGACTATGACCGAAAAAAAAAAATCCTTGGTAGCTGACATTTGCTAACTGTGAACAATAGATCCAAATTTGCCGGCTCTGGATACAAACTTGTTGTTCAATCACTCCAATCAAAATACTCTGTTTAAAACTAAGAACTTCAAACTCAAAAATTTTAATCTCTGGTTTAAAGCAAATAAATTTCGTTTTTTCTTATACTTTTATTATATGAAAACCTATGTAAAATTTCATTACGTAAAATAAAAATGTTTATAAATAAATAAAAATAAGATTTTGACCATATATTTAAATACTTTTCGTAATAAACACGTATTTGTCTTTTTTATTGCAATACTTTTATTGTATTTCTTATTATAAAGACATATATTTACTTTGTATATATGTATTTATATATTGCATTTACATAATATTTGCTCATACATTGATTCTGACAATAAGATCTGACTTTTTTTATTACATATAAGTTTATTACATAAGTATTTTTATTACATTTTGGATCTTCTTTAGATTTATATATTTAGTTTATAGATAAATTTTTATATATATATATATAAATTTTTTTATAGCGCGAAAGTTCTTTTTATGTCTTGTAAAATTAAGGAACGTGTAAAAAAGTTTTAAACTTGTAAAATGTTCTGATGATAAAATCGTCATTATTTTCATTCACAAATCTTGTTTGTTTTTGTAAACAAGCAAAAAAACAAAAATATATTCCATAATATTTGTTTTTAATGGAAAAAAGTATTTTATAATAATACAAAATTAATATTACATTTATTTAAGGTGGTACATTAAAAAAAAAAAATTCAGTAATATGATTTAAAGTTATACTTTTTTGGTATGGTATTCAAAAAAAAAAACAAAAAAAAATCTTTTGTTTATATATATTAAAAAAAAAAGTATTTTCATAATTAGTAATTTTTGGGCAAAAAAGGGGGTAATTACTATCAAGAATAACTTTAAAACAAAGAATACCTAAAAACTCAAAGTTGGTACTTGTAATGGTAAAATTAAGTAGCACGTTCTGGCATTTAAAAAGATATATCATAAATATTTTACCGATATTGCTTTGAGACATTTTTGATTTTTAATTTATTTGTAAATAATAGGGCAAACTTTAAAAACAGTAATAAAAGTTAAAATTTCTTTTAAATGTCAGAACTTAAACAATGATTACTTAGGAGCAGTTGTGCAAAATTTTAAAACAATTTTTAAAACAAATAAAAAAATTTTAAAACAATAAAATTTTAAAACAATTTTAAAACAATTTTAAAACAAATTTTAAAACAATTAAAACATAATTCACAACCTTCAACAGAAAAAAAATAAGACAATTTGTAAAAGCAGTAAATAAAGAAAAATGTCATATAAATAGTATATAAAAATTATTCATAACTCTCTTTTTTCATAAATGTCACCCTCTTTTTTATTAGTCTTATCATCAAACCGTTTTCTGTTGGCTCTTGACTTTTTTCTTTGTCTTTTTCCTGAATCACTTGACTTTTTATTTACTTGATTAATACGCAATTTGTCTTTTTGAGTTAAACTTTGTAATTAAACTATATGAGAATCAATAATTAAGTTTTTACAAACTTCCAAAATACCATTTGATCCATTGTTTAATAACAATACTGCTAATGCTACAGCAGTCTTAATTATATTTAGACCAAAATAATAATGTTCAACGTTTCATTACCGGGTTTCGCATTCATTTAAAACAACTATGACATTCATTTAAAACAACCATGACATTAATTTAAAATATCGTAACAATCAATTAAAACAATCGTGATTTTCAATCAAAACATTTAACGTATGCGCAACCTCAACATTCTATATTACTCAAAAAAAAGGTTTTGTTTGCATATTTATTTATTAAATATTATATAAATTTATTTTTGATTAACATCATATTAATTTACTTTAATTTAATTGAATTTATTTTAGTTTTAAATGGTTGTCATAATTGCTTTAAATGGATGCAAAACCCTGTATGTGTGTATGCCTTACTTACAAAATAAACCGAGAGGCTTGATGTTGACAGATATGTATTCTATAAAATAAGAATAGGGCAATGGTGTACAGCAAATATACGAGCCAAGAAATATTAAATGGAAAAAAGTAAAACAAATATGGCATCCATTTTAAATTAAAATAAATTCCGTTATATTAAAATAAATTATAACAATAATAATAAAAAAAAATTTATATAATATTTAATAAATAAATATATAAATAAAACCTCTTTTATTATATAGAATTACCTCTTTTATAATATAGAATGTTTAGATTGCGCATGCGTTAAATGTTTTAATTGGAAATCACGATTGTTTTAATTGATTGTCACAATGTTTTAAATGAATGTCATGGTTGTTTTAAATGGACGTCATGTTTGTTTTAAATGGATGCAAAACCCGGTAACAATTTGAGTCTGAGTCAAGATCTTTCCGAGAAGAAAAAAATATTGGTTCAATTTGGTTAAAATAAAATGTCTTTGCATTTAGAAGTATTGTTTAATTTATCCAATTGGTACTTTCACCAAGATTCAATGGTACGAGGGCAAAATTTATGACCGTCTTCAAGATCATCGTTTGCTGAACAATGATGTATGAGTGCAGCAACATTCTTTTTGACGCCATATATATATCACCTTTATTTTGACGAATAGCCATGCCATAATAATTCTGAAGCGTGTTCATGACTTTATCAGTCTTTCTTCCCTTATCAGTTAGTCGCTTACTGTTACTTAATAGTTTTCCCTTGTAACTTTTAGTGCTCTCAATTGTGACCCACTTTTCTAAACATGTTCCACACACTCACTCTTTACAATTTTATATACAGGATAAGAATCTGCATTAAATATATTTTTAAATAATTTACTATCACCATCACCTTAGTATTTTGTGTATCGTAACCTGTTTATTCTGACAGAATGTTTAAACATTGTAAGTGCACCAGCTGATTCCATTGCTCCAGCACTTTCTTTATGGATAATGTTAAAGCTATGTAAAGCATGCCAATTATTATAGGCTAGAGATTTTTATTTTTGACTCCCAGAACTTGCATCCTATATAGTTTTTGAACAGTGTTAGGTATCAACACATTTATGGTTAGCAACAACAGTCACCACATCATTCACGGATAATTATCCGCATTTCTGCCATGTACCGTCTACACTGACAGTTACATTCCTTACTGTACTGTCTTGTCTTTCACAAACATGGGCAAATCAATTTGAATATTGTTTACTATGCATTCTTGTGATGCCATTAACATTGAACTCTGGGCAGCTTTTACATATGCCACTTGGGAATTAGCTGTAATACGATTGCATGAAGTTAAATTCATTAATGGTGGCATTTTAATAACGCTGCAAAATGTTCTTATGCTGGTTAGACCTTTGCCAATTTCTTCAAATGCCACTGTCGCACATATGCTAATATCACAGATTTTTCTCCCATGCTTATAAATAATATTATCCTCATTTTGATCTTTAATTGTTTTAGAGGTAAAATACTCTTTTGACCAATTTCAAGCACCGAATAAAAATCAAATGAGAAAATCTTTTCTTTGCAGAAATGTCATGCTTAACACTGTATTTTATCAACAAAGACTAATCAGAAATATATTAAACATATATATATATATATATATATATATATATATATATATATATATATATATATATATATATATTCTAAACTTCCAAAGTTCAAAAATCTAGTTGCGCAAAAATAATCTGAGAATTCTAGAGATATGAGATTATTTATTGAGTTAATTTTAAACCACGTCATTTTTTATTAAGGTCAAAATTTGACCTTTATAAAAAAATGGTGCGAAGGTGCAAAAGACGGGCTAATTTTTATTTTAATAAAAACTTCGCCAGTCTTTTGCACCGTCGCATTAAAAAAAAAATTATAACAATTTAAGGTATTTTAAACCCTGATCTTTGTTTATAAAATAAGAAGTTTTGTTAACTGAGCAAATCATTGAGCATTACTTAAAATGAAAAACACATCCTCACCCACTGGGTTTGAAATAGTCAAAAAATTTAAGAAAGCTATTATCTGACAGGCAGTTTCTTGATTAAAAGATTATCCTTTTTTTCTTCTTATAATGATTGATGGAACATTGCATTCATTGTATTCATTAAAAAAGGTATGTAAAACAAGATTAAAAATTCTAGAAAACATATTTTTTTCTTTTGCTACTCCTGCTACAGGTTCTTGCATGATGTCACATGATGTCACATGATGTTGCATGATGACTTTGAGAACTCATTAATTAAAAGACTAAAATAATAGATCTAAGTAGATAAAATGATTAAAGTTTTTCCAGGTTAAGTTTACAGTTTTTTTTACCAGGCCTTTTACAATATTTTCATAAATATGGTAAAAGGCCTTTTGCTATAATTTCTATACATGATTTTCCATTTTTTTTATCTTTCAGTCAAACTTAAGTTACGCATTAAAAGTTTCAAAATACGCCTTAGAAATATCTTTAAAAAATAAACTTCGAAGTTTGTGACAGTCGTAAATAACTTTTGCGCTAATGAGTCAGACCCAAACTTGGGTTTTTGAGTAAAGCATACATAAAGCATACAAGATTACATTCTACGTGAAAAATTTTATCTTTTCAAAAAATAAAATACTTCACTCAAATAATCCAGTAACATAGTCAACTGAGCTGCGTTTTTAAACACCCCGGCTAGACTTAAAGCAGTTTCTTATTTAAATTACTCTTCCACTTTGCATAAAAATTATATGTAAAATAATAATAATAATAATAATAATAATAATAATAATAATAATAATAATAATAATGATAATACTAATAATAATAGTAAATTGAAATATGTTGACTCAACCAAATGTTACACTTGCTACACTTTAATTCCACCCTGCAAACAATATTTATTGTCAAACCTCTAAATGTTGGTCTAGTAATTGTTTACAAAGTTAAAAGTTTCCAAAGTTAATATCTTGTTGAAAAATAATCATAACGTTAGCAAAATGTTCAAAACATATTAAAACAACGTCTAAGAAGTAATATAAATATAATGACCTAATTTTAATGTTGAGAACAGGGGGAAAATTAGTCTTAAAATAAGCAACAATATTAAGGCATTTATCAACTTTCAAATGAGGTTTAAATCAGGTTAATTAATTATTCTCTTTCTAGGTGTTTCTAAGTGTTTCTCAAAAAATCGACCTAACTTTAACATCAAATCAACGGAGAATGTTTACTGGGTACATGATCACTTATGACTATAGGAAATACGTACTAGTACATCTTGACATTTCATTTAGAAATGAAGGCTATATGGTTTAATCTAGATTTGCAAATTTTCTTATTTAGAGCCTCAGAGTAAAACGAATTGGCAGTTCTAGTGCATAAGTTATCTGCACTTCAATTTCCAAGAGTTTAATAGTATGCAATGATACAGAGTACAAAAGTATACAATGGTCTGAAGGTGTATCGAGAAATCATTTTTCTGTACTTTAGCTAAAGTTTCACAGAATGTTTACTAAAAATTTTTAAATTAAACTCATAACCAGAGTAAACTGTATATATATTACATTTATTAACTAAATAAATTATGCAATTTTTAGAATTCGAAACCAAAAAATAATAATATCTATATATATAAATAATCTATATACATTAAAAAAATGATAATTATATGAAACTTAAACATTTACACTAGGGGTTGGTAAAACACATGCTTTAAAAAATATTTTTCTCATGATCCGAAATCTAAACTTAAAAACTCAGTTTAGAACTCAGAAATTTAAATTTAGTGCAAATTAAATTGTATTTTTACGTGTATTCTCTAGAGTAACAATAATTGCTTGACGTTTTTTCAAAATGTTAAGCTTACAAAGTACATTGAGTTTTTTTTACGAAAACTTTTTAAAATTTGTAAAATAGTTATAGCATAAAATGAAACTTTTTCAAATTTTTTTTTTAAAACTATTATTATTTTATATTTTTAAAGACTTTTTTGAGTTCGACATATTACGCTAATAATAACGCGCTGTATTTGAAAAAATAGAAGAATTTCTAAAAATTGAAACATTTTAGTAAATAAACGATATTAAACTTATTTTAATTGAGATAATAAGTAATTATAATAGATCTAATCATACGTATATTTTTAGGTTTTCAACCTTTATCAGAAAATTTATTTTCACGCGAAAAACTACTTTGTGAAATTCAACAATGTTTTTTACAAGATGCAAATAAGTCAACTTTAGTATTATTTGGAATGTCGGGCGTCGGAAAGACACATATTGCCAGAAAATATTGTGAAATGTCTTATAACTTCTATAAAAACTTTGTTTGGATTGACGCAGCATTTGGAGTGTTACAAACTTCAATGAGAAACCAATGTCAAATATTAGGATTTGAAGTTCATGATTCGAAAGGTGAATATTTTAATATAAAAGTGATTGTTGAAAAAATTCACAACTATTATAAAAATGAAAAGACTTTGTATATTTTTGACAATGTCGACGATGAAAGTGTTAAAAATTTATCAATGTACATTTCAAGAAAACCGAATTCATTCACGTTGATTACCACCCAATGGAGAACGTGGTCGAATAATGTAAATAAAATGCTAGTTGATGTTTTTTCTTCTGAAGAAGCATTTTCTTATGTTCAAAATGATATTAAAGAAAACACAGATGAAAACATAAGAAACCTAATTAAAGAACTTGGTTATCATCCGTTTGCAATTACTCAGGCAATAAAATATATAAATATACATAAAATTTCGATAGAAAAATATATAGATCGATATAGATCAAAACCATCAGAAATATTAGACAATAATAACTTTCCAACTGAAGAAGAATCTAAGTCTGCAATAAAAGCAATTAACTTAGTTTTAATAAAATTAGAAAAAAATAAACCTTTTCTATTTAAATTACTAAACTGTTTATCTCATTGCGACGGTCAAAACATCAGTCAACAATTTATAATCCAAATATCAAATCACATGGAAATAAATGATGAATCTTTAATAGATGAAACCATTGGATTACTAATAAGTTATTCTTTACTAAACTGTTTTGAAGATAAAAAATATTCGATACACGAACTTACACAGTTAACATGTAAAAGTTTTCAAAAGAGAAATTCAACAACAAATACATATCTTGAGTTAATCGAAAATTATTTTAAAGTTGAATTGAATAAAGTAAAAGATCACGTGGATTACGGAAATCATTTTGTTTTTCATTTTATCTACATGTTTCGTAATAATGGAAAAAAAGTATCGGAAACCTTCTATCATATGACTACTTCTATTCAAATATTATTATCAAGTAAAGGTTTATTTGAAGAAGCAATCGAAATATTAACAGTAATTCAAAATTTTAATACAGAGGCTTATGGCAAAGATAATGAATTCACGTTTGAAACAAAATTTAATATCGCAATCTGTTTGTACAATATGGGAAAATCTAACGAAGCTTTAGAAATTTATTATTTTGTTGATAAAATAAAAACTGAAATTTTAGGTATCAACCATCCGTCTACAATGTCAACAAAAAATAATATCGCAACCTGTTTGAACGAAATGGGAAAATATAACGAAGCTTTAGAAATTTATTATTCTGTTGATAAAATAAAAACTGAAATTTTAGGTATCAACCATCCGTCTACAATGTCAACAAAAAATAATATCGCAACCTGTTTGAACGAAATGGGAAAATATAACGAAGCTTTAGAAATTTATTATTCTGTTGATAAAATAAAAACTGAAATTTTAGGTATCAACCATCCGTCTACAATGTCAACAAAAAATAATATCGCAACCTGTTTGAGCGAAATGGGAAAAAATAACGAAGCTTTAGAAATTTATTATTCTGTTGATAAAATACAAACTGAAATTTTAGGTATCAACCATCCGGATACTATGGGAACAAAATGTAATATTGCAAGCTGTTTGAGCGAAATGGGAAAATATAACGAAGCTTTAGACATTTATTATTCTGTTGATAAAATACAAACTGAAATTTTAGGTATCAACCATCCGTCTACAATGTCAACAAAAAATAATTTCGCAAACTGTTTAAAGCAAATGGGAAAACATAACGAAGCTTTAGAAATTTATTATTCTGTTGATAAAATAAAAACTGAAATTTTAGGTATCAACCATCCGAATACAATGTCAACAAAAAATAATATCGCAACCTGTTTGAGTGAAATGGGAAAATATAATGAAGCTTTAGAAATTTATTATTCTGTTGATAAAATACAAACTGAAATTTTAGGTATCAACCATCCGGATACTATGGTAACAAAATGTAATATTGCAAGCTGTTTGAGCGAGATGGGAAAGTATAACGAAGCTTTAGAAATTTATTATTCTTTTGATAAAATACAAACTAAAATTTTAGGTATCAACCATCCGTCTACAATGTCAACAAAAAATAATATCGCAATCTGTTTAAAGCAAATGGGAAAACATAACGAAGCTTTAGAAATTTATTATTCTGTTGATAAAATAAAAACTGAAATTTTAGGTATCAACCATCCGAATACAATGTCAACAAAAAATATTATCGCAAACTGTTTAAAGCAAATGGGAAAACATAACGAAGCTTTAGAAATTTATTATTCTGTTGATAAAATAAAAACTGAAATTTTAGGTATCAACCATCCGAATACAATGTCAACAAAAAATAATATCGCAACCTGTTTGAACGAAATGGGAAAATATAACGAAGCTTTAGAAATTTATTATTCTGTTGATAAAATACAAACTGAAATTTTAGGTATCAACCATCCGGATACTATGGGAACAAAATGTAATATTGCAAGCTGTTTGAGCGAGATGGGAAAGTATAACGAAGCTTTAGAAATTTATTATTCTGTTGATAAAATACAAACTGAAATTTTAGGTATTAACCATCCGGATACTATGGGAACAAAATGTAATATTGCAAGCTGTTTGAGCGAAATGGGAAAATATAACGAAGCTTTAGACATTTATTATTATGTTGATAAAATACAAACTGAAATTTTAGGTATCTACCATCCTGATACAATGTCAACAAAAAATAATATTGCAAACTGTTTAAAGCAAATGGGAAAACATAACGAAGCTTTAGAAATTTATTATTCTGTTGATAAAATAAAAACTGAAATTTTAGGTATCAACCATCCGAATACAATGTCAACAAAAAATAATATCGCAACCTGTTTGAGCAAAATGGGAAAATATAACGAAGCTTTAGAAATTTATTATTCTGTTGATAAAATACAAACTGAAATTTTAGGTATCAACCATCCGGATACTATGGGAACAAAATGTAATATTGCAAGCTGTTTGAGCGAAATGGGAAAATATAACGAAGCTTTAGACATTTATTATTCTGTTGATAAAATACAAACTGAAATTTTAGGTATCAACCATCCGTCTACAATGTCAACAAAAAATAATATCGCAATCTGTTTAAAGCAAATGGGAAAACATAACGAAGCTTTAGAAATTTATTATTCTGTTGATAAAATAAAAACTGAAATTTTAGGTATCAACCATCCGAATACAATGTCAACAAAAAATAATATCGCAACCTGTTTGAACGAAATGGGAAAATATAACGAAGCTTTAGAAATTTATTATTCTGTTGATAAAATACAAACTGAAATTTTAGGTATCAACCATCCGGATACTATGGGAACAAAATGTAATATTGCAAGCTGTTTGAGCGAGATGGGAAAGTATAACGAAGCTTTAGAAATTTATTATTCTGTTGATAAAATACAAACTGAAATTTTAGGTATTAACCATCCGGATACTATGGGAACAAAATGTAATATTGCAAGCTGTTTGAGCGAAATGGGAAAATATAACGAAGCTTTAGACATTTATTATTCTGTTGATAAAATACAAACTGAAATTTTAGGTATCTACCATCCTGATACAATGTCAACAAAAAATAATATTGCAAACTGTTTAAAGCAAATGGGAAAACATAACGAAGCTTTAGAAATTTATTATTCTGTTGATAAAATAAAAACTGAAATTTTAGGTATCAACCATCCGAATACAATGTCAACAAAAAATAATATCGCAACCTGTTTGAGCAAAATGGGAAAATATAACGAAGCTTTAGAAATTTATTATTCTGTTGATAAAATACAAACTGAAATTTTAGGTATCAACCATCCGGATACTATGGGAACAAAATGTAATATTGCAAGCTGTTTGAGCGAAATGGGAAAATATAACGAAGCTTTAGACATTTATTATTCTGTTGATAAAATACAAACTGAAATTTTAGGTATCTACCATCCGGATACAATGTCAACAAAAAATAATATTGCAAACTGTTTAAAGCAAATGGGAAAACATAACGAAGCTTTAGAAATTTATTATTCTGTTGATAAAATACAAACTGAAATTTTAGGTATCAACCATCCGGATACTATGGGAACAAAATGTAATATTGCAAGCTGTTTGAGCGAGATGGGAAAGTATAACGAAGCTTTAGAAATTTATTATTCTGTTGATAAAATACAAACTGAAATTTTAGATATCAACCATCCGGATACTATGGGAACAAAATGTAATATTGCAAGCTGTTTGAGCGAAATGGGAAAATATAACGAAGCTTTAGACATTTATTATTCTGTTGATAAAATACAAACTGAAATTTTAGGTATCTACCATCCGGATACAATGTCAACAAAAAATAATATCGCAAACTGTTTAAATAATTTCGAAAAACAGCTAACAACAGAACAGAGTTGGTTAATTATTTGATTATTATTTTAGTTTCAATATAATAATATCTATGATTTATATAATTTTAATGTTATAAATTATAATCATTTATTAAATAATATATAAGTTTATCTGTTAATAAAGTATAATTGACGAATGTTTTTCTTTAAAAGTTAGAGAACTCCTATTTAGTTCGTTTATATAAATTCTTAACTTTTATTAGCATTCGAACAGTGCGTTTTCAAATAAGTAAAAAACGTTTGTTTATTTCTTTGTTCATCGCTGTAAAATTTTTATATTTTATAAATTGTAAGTAATATTAATTATAACTTTAGAGATGAAATTATTGGGTTAAACTTTTTTTATAAAAAGTTTCAAGAATTATGGAAGCAAAGATTTTGTTATTACAATATTTTATATATATATATATATATATATATATATATATATATATACTTATTTGTATATTTTATATTATATATATTATATATATATATATATATATATATATATATATACATATATATATATATATATATATATATATATATATATATATATATATATATATATATATATATATATATATATATATATATATATGCTTATTTGTTCAAAGTATAATTAAATATAAAAGGTGATCTAATCAATTCGATTCCATCCGGAATTATAGTATGCAATATTTAAAAAAAACGTTACTTGATATAACTTATAACTCTCACGATAATAATTTACTATATGCTAATGATGATGATTTTATACTTTTGTTTCTTCATTTAAACTTAAAAAAATAATAATTAAAATGTATTATTTAGTAAAATTTAAATTTACGTTTTCTTTTTCTGTTAAAATAAATAATTTCTCGGTTTTTGTTATTCATAACAGATGGAGTCGGGTGTAACTTTTTTAGGAATATTTTTTGTGTCCCTTGTTTAATTTGTGTTACTTTAGTTAGAGTTGTTAGCATTTTTATAAATATTATAAAATTAGCGGCAGAAATCTTAGAAAATATAAAAGTGGAGTTTGACGCCACTTGATCACTTTGCCCACTTAAATTTTTTTGTAACCTCCTCCTAGAGCTTTTTTGATACTTTCTCTAAGAAAACATTTTGTTAACCCCCCAAAAAACATTTTCCTCCATGGTTAAATACTATCAAGCCGCTATTCTATGGAGAAATGAAAACGAATAATATGATAGCAAAAAAAAATTTTTAATTAAATTAATAAGCAATATTACGGAATCGTCCTTGCTTGAACTGAGCAAAAGCGTACATGACAAGGAATATAATAACGTCTACTGACCCAGTGCCAGCTGATCGGGAAATATTTATTTGGATACCTCTCCTGTGTTTTTTTATTTGTGACCACTTCCCGATAAATGCCGATCACTGACAGATCTAAAATTTATTGGCAAAAAAAAGTTGGGTGTCTGCATAAAATCCTTAAGGTGTTACAGCTTGAAAAATATCTTCAGTATTTAAAATATTTATTTCATCGCTCGAGTTACGGCACGAACCAGCAAGGCTGTGGAACATTTCTTCGAAGAAGTGGTATGGTAACATCCCATTTAAGTAAAAACGGTTAGGTCAACCATTTATTAGGATATCTAATTTTGTGATGTTTATTTTAGCGTTTGACTTTTCAGGCTGTATTGCAAAATTGTTGATACGATTTTTTGAGTGAATAATTTAGACATTGGTATTCAATAACTACAAGATGACTCGAAATCACAGTTTATTGGAATATAAATTCTACTGTAACATGTACATTAACAATTCCGTTATTGACATTAACTTATTCAGAGATTAGTCTAAAGCGAATAATTTGGAAAGACGGCCTACACTCTCCAACCATTTCTTTTAGTTTTACTGAGTGCGTTATTTTACCTAGCAACACAGCAACATATCTAGGCAATCCAAGAAGAAGATTTAAGACCTTACGCTTTGAAATTGAAAAAAAGAGTACTAACAAGTTTGGGAAACTCAAAATTTAAACCGACATTCATTACAACCATTTCAACTTACTTAGCAGCTTCATTTTAAGTTGGCAAAACAAGTGCAACTTTTTTGGTTTGTTTCATTTTCTTAAGTCTGGTCCATGTCAACGTCACGGAGGTTTTTTAATAATTAAAGGAAGTATCCAGAAGTTTCCAGAAGCATTTAGAAGCTTCCAGAAGTTTCCAGAAGAAGCATCTGGAAGCATCCAGAAACATTCAGAAGCATCAAAAAGAAGCATTTAGAATTTTCCATAACAGGTTCACACAGGTTCATTTTACTATATAAGAGACATGTAAATCGACATGTAATTCAGTCAGTATGTGAAAGTCAATCAGTCAGTATTATCAAGACAGTTTATCGAAGTGAGTTTTATCGAAGTGTTTTATCGAAGAACATCAATACAAGAAGCAAAATACAACAAGTGTTTCATTACATCAATACAGTCCACATCCAACCAAGACGTTGTGTTCCTCAAAGCATTATTGTATCATCACAAGGTAAATGTAACACGGTAAGCCTTGAGAAGCGTGATTATTTATTTTTATTACTTTTATGACTTCAAGTGCAAAAATGGCTCCCGACAGTCTTGGATTGAAACTAAGAATTAAAATTATTGGTGATTACGTAAGTGGAATGTCACAAAAAAGTATTTGTGATAAATATCGCGTGAAAAAATGGACCCTATCAAGACTATGTTCCAAATATCGTTCTACGGGAAAGTTGGCAGCAGATAACAAAGGTGGAAGACCGCGTTCCACCACTTCTAGAGAGGATTCTATGATCGTCAGATCCGTCAAGAAGGATCCCTGGATATCATCAGTCGAGATACAAAAGCAATTAAAGCTGCCTGTATCGGACCGAACAATCAGACGACGTGCTGTTGAAGCCGGATTGTTTTCTCGAAAACAATCCGGCTTCAACAGCACCCTTTTCACCCAGCGGTTGTTTTGCGCCCTGCAAAAAAACCGCTGATTTCACTAAAAAACCAGAAGAAAAGACTCTTGTTTGCTACATCTCATATTGACTGGAATGTGCAGAAATGGCAAACTGTCCTGTTCAGTGATGAATCGATGTTCAACATCATTGGGAGCGATGGCATTTGCCGTGTACGTCAACCGGCCGGAAAACGCCTCGATTTACGTTACTGCCATAAGACCGTGAAGCATGGTGGAGACAATGTAATGGTCTGGGGGTGTTTTTCTGCTAACGGTCTAGGTTCAATACATCGAAAAGATGGAATAATGGACCGTTTTATGTATTATAATATCCTGAAAGATGTTATGTTACCTCATGCTGAATGGAATATGCCAATAAAATGGGTTTTTCAGCAAGACAACAATCCAAAACACACTGCAAAAGTAGTCAAGCAGTGATTTTAAGACAACCACCTATCGGTGATGGATTGGCCGCCTCAATCTCCGGATCTCAACCCTATCGAAAACCTGTGGGAGATTGTCAACCGCAGAATTAATCGTGAAGGTGTTCGTAATAAGGATCAACTGTTTGAACAAATCCAAAAGGCCTGGGCAGCGATTCTACAAAGTTTCATTGATCACCTAATCGAATCTATGCCTCAAAGATGCAATCCTGTGATCAACAACAAAGCAAAAATTGTTGCACTTGTTTTGTCCAGAAGGAAATCAACTTTTTTTAATACTTTTGATTAACTTATTAATTTTCGTGTACAAATAATGAACTTTGTGATGAATAAAACTTGAAGAACTTTATCTCTAAAAAGTTACATAGTTATTTCTCTAAATTGAAGAAGTGCAGCACTTTTATATAAAGAAACTAAATTAGCATTATTTGGTCGCACTCGTTTTGTCCGATACTGTATATATATATATATATATATATATATATATATATATATATATATATATATATATATATATATATATATATATATATATATATATATATATATATATATATATATATATATATATATATATATATCTTACTATGAGACAAGCTTTAAAAATACTCCAGCAATCTTTTACAGGTTAATCTGGGGGGTTTTTTTGGCTCTGTTTTTATTATTTTTAGACTCTTCTTTTTTTGCATAAATAAAATACACAACAAAAACTACAATAGATTCTACTCCTATAGCACCATAAGTAAGAACAATATTTTTAAATTCAAAAATAGAAGAGGTTTTACTTTTATTTTATTTTTTAGCTAATTTTTCTTTTGTCTTTACTTCATCTTTTTGCATTTTCAAGATTCTTTTTTTTCTGCTTACTTAGTGCAGAGAGTAAAGCAGTAGCAACTTGTCCTGTTTGTATTTGTTTTTAATAGTATTATTGTTTCTTCTGTTATTGTTTATAAGTTCAAGAATAGCTCATAAACCTTATTTATTCTCAATTGGGAAAATTTTTTTCACAAGCTTTGTTTTGGTTATTTATGCCGTTTTTGAAACTTATGTATCCATTCTTATACCCATTCGGATTGTGTATTTGCTATATATTGAAACTACTTTATCAGCAGTCATATTATTTAGCTCTTGGTGGACCAGTCTTCTTCCAAGAAGTTTTAAACTGTTTCCTCCTGAAACACAAGCTGTTAGCTTTAATCTAAACAATCTAACAGTGCTATCTTTTGTTTCAACTGGGTTTTCAACTAGGTTTTTTTCCTCCCCCATAATTTCTTCTATCATACAACTTTTAATATATGTAAAAAATGCCTTCCTCAAAATAAATTTAATAATAAAAATATAATAACAACGCTTACGATAAGAACACCGAAAAAAAGTGAATTTATTATTGTTAGAATTAGAGAGTGCATTTATATTAAAACATCAGCGTAAATTTAGAATAAAGAATTTTATTTTATCTGTTCTACTTGGATATTACTTATAAGTTGACCATTTTTTTCTATAATCATTCTGAAGCTCAACCAATTATTTAAATGTAATATATCAATGCAGTTGAATTGAACAGCTTAGCTGATAACCTGAGGACAACTCAAGGTATCCTTGTATGCCTTTGAGCTAATAGCCACAACGAATGCTTTATGTAGCGGCCTGATATAGCAAGCTTAGCTAGTAGTGATCTCCACGAATCCATGTCATTTTGACAAATACAATTGTCAACAATAAAAATGCATTCGTCTCTATCCATAACTTTGCTAATAAGTTCTAAAACGCATTGAACACTACATCGGTTGATCAAAAATGGAGGGACGTCGTGAAATCTTTGGTCGTAAAAATTTTTTTTCATTATTTTTGTATGCTTCATTGTATCCAATGGTTGGGCATATTAAAAATATCAAAGCGTCTGGCCGTTGGTTGAGCAGGTGGAGCACGAGCTCTATTTTTTAAATTTGTTGCTCCTATAATAAGGAGATGTTCTTCGATAGTATTTTCCATCAATTAAAGATAATGTTTTTTTATATATAAATGAAACTTTTCTCAAAATGCAAAACTCAAGCTCATTACCAGCTCCTATATCAAACATTTATCAAGCAATGGAGTTTGCTGAAAATGCAAGTAAAATTAATTTTGAATTTGTCTCAAAGTTCTAAAGAAATCTAACAAAACGGGGAATACAGAAGAAACACAAATATCAACAAATGTTGTTCGCGATATTTATCATGAAATGTTTTCAAAACAGCAGGGACATATCTTTAAACTCATCAGTAATCACCTAAAAATCACTAGCGATAAAATAAATGAGCTACATAATGAAATACATAAATCGAAACAAATTTGCGACTCTTTAAAAAAAGAAAACGAAAAGGTAAACACTAAACTTAAATTAATTACCGATAGAGTAAGAATCCTAGAAAAGACAAATAAAGATATCAAAGAAAACCTAACAGTTACTCAAGATATCCAAGAAAAAAAGGTATGCGAGTTAGAAAACAAAATTTAAAACAAAAAAAGTATAGATGAAGAGGAAAAACTAATTTACGACAGCTAGAAGATAGACTTAAAAGGAACAATCTTCGCGTCGACGGGCATCTCGAAAACGATTAAGAAGCCTGGGTTGAAGCTAAAAAAAACTTTTTAATTTTATTTGAAAACAAATTTAATATTAAGAATGTTGATATTGAGACGGTTCACACAGTTGGAAAAAAAGAAGAAAATAAAACTAGAACAATTGTTGTTAAAATTCTACATTACAAAGACAAAATACAAGAACTACATTTATCTAATCGACTTAAAGGATCAGGAATATAAGGTAGGGTGGGACGAGATAACCTGTGGGGCAAGAAGTCTTTGTGCTTTTGTGCTTATTTATAAAGTTAAGATAGTATCACGGAGATAGTATCACGGAGATAGTATCACGGAGATAGTATCACGGAACAAAAAATGTTTTTAATTTTGCAATTAGTTGAGGTTTTATGCGATGTATAAGTTTTTATAGGATTTTTTTAGTAAATTACTTCTAATTCCAAATCTTTATTGGACAGTCAATATTCATGCGATTTAGGTAAGAAATTTGTTGTTTTACAGAGAATTTATCCAACAATAATATAAAGTAAAAAAATTTTAATACCCGAGCGATAAAGTTAGTTTTATTTGTATTAAATTTGTACTTATTAAAGATGAGGCAATATGCCCTTTGCTTCGTGGGGTAAGATGCTTTCTTGCTTGAGGTTTTACGTGATCACTGCCATTTTGAAAGAACAAGGTTGTCACCAAATAGCGTTGAAATATTTAGTTGTCGACTTTGATTATATGTTGGTTTGGATGTTTAGATGCATTATACATATTTGTAAATATTTTTTTAAAATAGTTTTATATATTTAGTTAAAGGTATAAGATGTTGCTAAGAAAAGAAAAGTTGTATTACTACATTTAAGTAAAAGATACCATTTAACTTGAAAAACTACTTGAAACATCTACTTAAATTATAAATTTTTTTTTATTAAAAATTATTTATAAGTATATATAAAATTATTACGTGTTTTGGGCTTTATTTGTTGATGTCAATATCGTATTATTAAGCTTAATAATTCTTGAGTATGTTTTTAATTAACTTCTAAATTAAAAAGTTTTATTTATGTATCTATAACTTTGTATTAATAAGATTGTATTAAGTAACGATACACAATTATGTGCATTTGTATGTTTATCTGTTTTTGTATATAAATTAAGTCTAAATTTTAAGATTTTTATATTTCTTTAGATAACATATTTAAACATAAATAATGTTGAGAATTTGTGTTCGAAAAACACAGAGAGAAGCAACAAATGATAGAATAAAGTCTGCATTACACACTATGAAAATGGGTTGCAGTCTGACAAATGTTGCATCAGACTTTAGTATTAACAAAAAAACATTACAACGTCATCGTGACGGAAAAGTAAAGGTAGTTGGTGGTCTGTCTCTGAGTGGAAAATCTCCTGTTTTTAGTAAAGAATTTGAATTAAATATTGTTATGCAAGTTCAGATTATGGAATGAGCATTATTTGGCTTGACAACAATAGATGTGCGTCGTGTAGCATATGATCTTGCAACACAAATGGGCATTGATAATCCTTTCAATTACAAGTCAAAAATGGCCGGATCGGATTGGGTAAGAGGATTCATGTCTCGCAATGCAAAACTTTCTATTCAAACACCACAAGCCACCAGTGTAAGCAGAGCTGCTTACTTCAATAAGCCAAAACTAATGCAATTTTTTTTTAATATACAAATCCATGTTTGAGGAACGTAAGTTTTCAGACAAACAGCTTTGGAGTATGGATGAAACTGAAATCACTTATGTCCGTAAGCCAGAAAAAAAAACTGCAACAAAGGCAAACAACAAGTTTCAAAAATAACTAGTGGATAAAGAAGTGCTACTGTAACAGTTGTGTGTGCAATGATTGCCAGTGGTGCTTATGTTCCATCATCGTTTATGTTTCACCGTAAGAAAATGACAGATAGGTTGGCTGTTGATGCACCCCAGGCTCAATTATTAGAGTTAGCTCCAGTGGTTGATTGGAGACTCCAGTGGTCCGGACTGATTCATCTTTATTCATTAAATGTTTAAACATTTTGTAGCTGTGACTAATGCATCTAAAATTAATGAGTAATTAATTTTACTTGATGGTCATCATATTTACAAAACACTTGAGGCCATTAACTTATGTCGCAACAATGGTGTCCATCTCATAACTCTTCCACCTCATTGTACACACAAGATACAACCTTTAGATCGTACATTTTTTAAACCATTAAAAGTTAGCTACAATACAGGAGTTGGACGTTATCCAATCACAGGCGTAGAACTTCATTTTTTGACATGGTGGGTATTTTTGCAAATGTCCATAACTTTACTGCTAACATTGACAAAGCAATCTTTGGGTTAAGATGCTCTGGTTTATATCCAATAAATGAGTTTACTTTTAATGATGAAGCCTATGATGCAGCTTTGCTTACTAATGAGGCTAAGCCTTTGGAAATCTGTCAGCAACCACTTGTTTTGTCTGATTTACCTCTTGTTGCACTAATACAGTCACTAGTTGTTTTGAGCACAACAAATGTCGCTGCAAAATTGAAGGGTGTTATTACAAAAGAAATAACACAATTAAATGATGTAGTTCTACTGCTTGAGAAAACACCATTATTGCAAGTTGCTGATGAGTGTCTTGGCTTTAGTTCTGCCCCTGAAATTTTGGAAAAGATTTTCCAGTGTCTAAAAATTGCTGTATTAAGGCAGCGAAGAATAAAGGCTGAGTCCGCTGAAAATCTTACTTAATCACCTTTCAAGAAGCGACTAGAAGAGCATGAAAACAATGTGAAAGAAAAGCAACAAGCAGCCATAATGCAAAAAACAAAAGATGCAATCGATAGGAAAAATGAAAACAACAAATTTGAGGACAAAAAAAGTAAAGCTTGAAAAGCAGAAAAAAAACAACTTAATAAATTTAAGAAACCAAAGACAAGAAAGAAAAATATGCTTTCTGCCTCCGAATGTATTACTGACACAACTTTATGCAACAAATGCTTTTATGCATAAAATGTGCCACCATTCGATGATTGTACAGACACAATGTATTAAATAGGCCTTTGTTACGACGTTTCACCACGTAACGAAAACGCTTAACGCATTTTTAAGTAACTTAGTTTAGCTGACATATTTATATCGTTAAAGGTTGAATTGCGTCACAATAGTAATTTCAAGTTTTGCATTGTTACTTTCAAACCGCGTTAAGAATCATTAAGACAATTTTTTCTTTCTATTATTTAATTTTTTACAGTTTTACAGTAAAACAAAAGTTATAAATAAAATTTAAACTCATATTTAAAATAGATTATAATTGTTTTTCCTAGAACGTTTTAAAAATCTATTATTTGCTTTATTAATAAACCAAAAATAAACTGTAATATATTACACTTTAGTTTTGGTTTATGCTGACTATTAATCTGTTGCTGACTATAAACCTGTTGATCTTGGTCGTTTGCCTTTGCTTCTTTATTTTCCTTCAGGTCATTTGAAAATTGGATTGCATTTCTGTGTGAAATTCCGAGAATCGTTATTTTTTTTAATGTCACATGTCCCATTTATATAATGTAATGCGGATGTTCTTATTACTCCTTTGGTATTGGTCAAAATATTATCTTGATAAAGCGCAGATATATTACAGAAGATTTTTGCAACATACTTAATAACATTCTCTTCAGCAGTTTCTGTACAAAAATTTTCTGAAAGATTCCATTTTTTAAAAGTTTTTTAAGTGTTTTTATTCAAAATGTTATCCATTTGATAAATAATGATAATTTGATAAGTTTAAAAAAAGTATAGAAAGATTTTGTTGAAAGCCATAGTAAGCATAAAACCCCTTGTGAAGAAAATGTCATAAGGCAATAACAATTAACTATCATAAGCTTTATTAAAAATAAGTTGCCATTTTCTTTTTTTTAAAGCAATTCTAGTCTAGAAAACAAGTTAAAGGCGCATTAAACGCTAACTAACCTTACTTAAGTGTAATAATTATTTTACTTTAAGTTATAAATATTCCCAGACGGCACAACTCGTTTAAAAGTTACGCGTGGTTTCTGTTGCGTGTTTAAAACTCCCGAAAACACAAAAAATAACACGTGTCAAGAATAGGGTTTTGATTCCGTGAAATTAACTACTACATTTTACCAAAAAACCAGTTTTGATATTAAGTTTTTAGTGATTTTTTTTTAAGTGGTTTTTCAGTTACAAAAATAGAGTATTAAATTATCAGAAGTTTTCGCAACGAATGTGAAACCATTACTAAAAGCACGCGATTTTTCAAATTTATTGCATTTTTATTATTCGGAAGGTTTTAGAGTGTGTAATAAGAACATTCAGGAAAACATTTGTCGAGAAAATTTATATGTTAAATAAATTCAGTTTTTGTTTAGTATTAGCATGTATATATATATATATAAATATATATATATATATATATATATATATATATATATATATATATATATATATATATATATATATATATATATATATATATATATATATATATATATATATATATATATATATATATATATATACATGTATATATATATATATGCAGGGGCGTGCAGAGCGTGAGTCACCCGAGCAAATTGCTCGGGGCCCCGGACCCTATGGGGGCCCCCAACAGCGGCAATAACATTCCAGGTTTTTTTTTCCTTCTCTTTTTCCCCATCAAGAGCTTTAACTTACATAAAAAATAAAAATAGCTCATTAAGTTTAATGAAAATTGCCTCAAAAATGAGCTTGAGATCTAATAATTTTTTTAAAAATAAATTTAGCGTTGCGTAATTTATAGAAGATCCCTGCGGAAGAGCTTTTGTTTAAATCTTATCTACGTGCTTATATTGAATTTAGCGGGAAAAGTTATAATGTGTTTAAATCTTATTTTAAAAATGGCGTATTTGGATTAGTTTTTTTACAGGCGATTTGCTTGATTGTACAATTTAATTTATAGATTAATAAAAATAAATTTAATTTTTTCATTTTTGTGATTAATTATATATATAAATTTTGTATTAATTATTTAATCGTGTATATATATATATATATAAATATATATATATATATATATATATATATATATATATATATATAAATATATATATATATATATATATATATATACAAACATATGTATATATATACATTTATATATATACATTTATATATATACATATGTATATTATGTATATATACATATGTTTGTATATACAAATATATGTTCTTATATATATATAAATATATATACATATATATATATATATATATATATATATATATATATATATATATATATATATGTATATATATATATATATATATATATATATATATATATATATTTATGTATATAAATATATATATATATATATATATATATATATATATATATATATATATATATATATATATGTATATATGTATATATATCTATTAGACGAAAGTATTTAAAAAAATAAAAATGAAACGCACGTATCCATCTGGTGCATCAAAGTTAAAAATCAGTAAAGTAAAAAAAGCGGCTCTACAAAAAGGAAGGCAAACATTATTTGATGTTGGAATTACAAATACTCCTAAAACATCAGATGCCCTTTACACTAGCTCAACGAAGCAAAAATATGACGGTAGTATCCAATCATCTTTCTCCGCGCAGCGGAGAAAGATGATTGGATACTATCCAATATTATGATATTATTGGATATTATCCAATTTTCTCCGCGCAGCGGCCTTGTTCGTCAAAGTTCGTGTTTCGGAGTTATAGAGTTGAGAGAGGGTTATAACCACTATTAAGTAACCTCCTCGTCTGTAGTGGCCTTCTCGGCCTTGAGGAGGTGAATAACAAAAAAAAAAAAAAAAAAAAAAAAAAAATCTGTTTCTGGTAATAGTGCTGGCAGTATAGAGAAATTAGCCACTTTTGAAGACTGTCAAATTAGTGGTAGTGATAATACTTCTACAAGTATCACTAGCAGTAATGGACCAGCATTGTTGCAGCCATTTGACATTGGTGAATTTGAAACAGAAAATTTCTCCCCTTCTCAGCTGGAAAAGTTTGTCATGGCTGGTCACATTCCTTTCCCACGGGATATGCCAAAAGATAATGGAAATCACATATTTCCAATGTTAGTTTTGAAAAGCAGAATGCCGAATGGGGAATCCTTCTCGCGGGATTGGCTTGTATTTAGCCTAGCAAAGACAGCATTGTTTTGTTTTCCATGCCGATTATTTTTACCTAGAAATCAACTTCCACACATGACTTCATCCCTTGCAATGATTGGAGGATGGGGATATGAAAAGAAGTGGAAGAATCTCATCAGTCGAATTCCTGAACATGAGCATTGGAAAATCCATAAACAATGCTACATTCAGTGGCGTGAATTGGAAGCTCGAATGAAAACTGATCAGTCAATTGAACATTTGATGAATCGCCAAATTCTCAATGAAGCTGACACCTGGAGAAAAATCTTGGAACGAATCTTGGATGTGATTCTGTTTCTTGGTGAACGTGGATTGGCTATTCGTGGAAAATCTGACCTAATTGGAGATTCTCATAATGGAAATTTCTTAGGATTGCTGGAACTGATTTCGCATTATGACCCAATTCTTAAGGAACATGTGATAAAAGTTAAACAATCACAGGACAAGGGTCAACGTCTTCAGGCGCATTACTTGTCAAATCGTTCTCAAAATGAATTCATTGGCCTTTGTGCAGCTGAGGGTCGCAGGCAAATTATAGAAGAGTGCAAGTCTGCAAAGTATTTTTCAATTATGGTTGATGCCACTCCTGATGTGAGCCATACTGAACAAAGTTCGTTTGTCATTCGATATGTACATGAAAAAGAACCTGGAAAATTTTTAATTGAAGAGCGGTTTTTGATCTTTGCAGATTGTGCCAATAAGACTGGATCTGATATTGCGGAATTAATTCTGGAAACTTTGGAAACATTAAAAATTTGTTTTGAAGACTGCTGTGGCCAAGGCTATGACAATGGAGTCAACATGTCAGGAAAATATAAGGGTGTTCAAGCAATCCTACAAAAGAAGAACCCATTGTCTGTATTCTCACCCTGTGGTTGTCATTCATTGAATTTGTGTGGACAAAATGCTGCCTCAAGCTGTACAGATGCTGAGACTTTCTTTGGAACTGTTCAAACCGTATATACGATCTTTTCTGCTAGTCCGCAACGCTGGGAAATATTGCAAAAGAGACTTCACGGTGTGTCTTTGCATGGACAATCAGGAACACGATGGACTGAGAGACTTGACAGCATTCGCCCTTTCTATAATCACTTGAGCCAAATCATTGAATCTTTGAAAGAAGTTAAGTGCTTGAATCTCACGCCTAAAGCAAAAACTGAGATTAGAGGTGCCCTAAAATATATGAGCTCCTTCAAATGTGTTCTCATGTCTGGAATTTGGCTGAAAGTTCTCACATTGATTGACCGCTGCAACCAGGTCATTCAGGCAAGAAATGCAACTACTGATATTGAGGTGGAAAATATTGAAGCATTGATTAGTCAACTCAAATCTGTTTGGGAGGAATGGCCTACAATTTTAGAAGAAGCCAAGTTAGTTGCAGATGTTGCAAAAATCAGTTCTGAATTTCCGATCCACAGAAAAGTGAAACGCAAAAGTTTTTTTGGGAAGCAAATTAAAGGTGATGAACAAATTACGGAATTAACAGAAGCAGAATCAGGAGAGGAGGCAACATTTCGGAGAACGTTTTTTTATCACATTTTTGATTCTGTAATGGGTGGACTTACTGCACGTTTCACAGCAATTCAAGAAATCCTTTCTATATTCTCTTTTTTGTGGAAGTATCAAAAACTGTCTGAAGCAGAAATCAAGAGTGCTTGCTCACATTTTTCGCAAAAATATTCTTGTGATGTGACCGAAAATGAACTGACTGAAGAATTGCTTCACATAAAACAAATTCATACTGCAAATTTTGGAAAGGAAACTCTTGCCCCATTTGACTTATTAGACAAAATTTCTGAAATGAAGCTTGGAGAACTCTTTAGAAATATAGTAATTGCATTGCGTATTTTTGCTTCAATTCCAGTGACAGTGGCTTCAAGAGAGCGTTCATTCAGTAAATTGAAGCTCATCAAGAATTTTTTGCGCTCAACTATGGGACAAGAACGAACAAGTGACCTCGCCATTTTGAGTATCGAGTGTCTATTAGCAAAAAATATTGATTTCCATAAAATATGTATTTGTTTATTTATGTATTCATATGTATATATGTGTGTATGTATAAGTCTATATATTATGTATGTATGTATAAATAAATATATATATATACATATATATATATATATATAAATATATATATATATATATATATATATATATATAATATATATATATATATATATATATATACATATATATACATATATACATATATACATACATACACACTTATAAATAAATGTATATGTTATGTATACGTAATATATACACATATACACACATATGTGTGTTTATTTCGGCGTATGTATATTTGTGTGTATTTGTATCTGTATATGTGTGTTTATTTCTGCGATGAATATATATATATATATATATATATATATATATATATATATATATATATATATATATATATATATATATATATAATACATTTTTTGTGTTAACAGTATTATTGTTATTACTATTACTATTAATATTATTTTTATATGTTTGAAAAATACTAGTGTTGTTCCTATATAAATGTGTGTGTACTAAATGCTATAGGATAACCTAATAATAATAATTATTTAACAAAAATGAAAAGAACAAGTTCAACATAGTAGAAAGAATATATGAAAAAATATCGATCAGCCTTAACTGGAAATTTATTTCCTGAATGTTTAAATTTGTCTTCGAGCTGCGAGGCTGCACCAATATACTACCTATGCTTCATCGAATAAACTTTCTCTACCAATATTGACAGCAAAATCTAGTAATACTTTGTTGCAACATACTGTCCGTAAGTAACTTTACTTATCTGTAAATCAATTGTTTATATTTGAAAATTATTATGTAAATGTTAATTTAATTTTTAATTGTTTGAGAAGATACAAAAATGAGTCAGCATTATAAAAAATATGGCATGAGCCGAAGCCAGCAAGAAAATTTCTTGCATAGTCTATCTGATTGCAGAAATGATATTTTTTTTGCTGATAAAGGTAAGGGTCTATTATCAAGCAGACTATGGCTAGTGATATGCATTAGCACATATTGAACTTTTTTTGTTTTGTTTGTGTGTATGTGTATATATATATATATATATATATATATATATATATATATATATATATATATATATATATATATATATATATATATATATATACCCAGACGGCACATCTGGTTTTAATCTCGGAATTAAAACCCGTATAAACACGTGTTTGTTACGATCCAGGCGTAAACTAAAAACACGTGGATTTCACGGGAAGATTAACTGGAGTTTTACACGTGTTTTTTACACGTGTTCTTTAAGGTTTAAAACACGAGTTTTTTTATGTTTTAAATACGTGTTTTTGAGATTTTAAACTCGTGTTTTATGAGGTTTTAAATTCGTGTTTTCTATAGTTTAAAACAGACTTATGGCATTAAATAAAGTTTCCAAACGGAAACTTTATTTAATGCCTTAAGTTAGTTCAGTCATAAGTTTTCCAAACTTATGCCTGAACTAACAGCTGTTCAGCACGGTTTAATGATAAACCAAAAATACGTAGGTTTTGTTAGACACGTTTATAGCTTTAAACATGTAAACCTTTTTTTATATATACAACATTATATTTACGACAATTTTGTTGTTTTATTTTTGTTTTTTAAGGTAAATTATTTTACAATAATACTACGAAGAAAAAATAAATAAAGAAATAAAAAACCAAATCATCAAAAATAAGCTAATAAAAGTCGCTTGGCA
>NC_088920.1:70455000-70612500 GCF_038396675.1 Hydra vulgaris | reverse complement strand
TAAACCGTGCTGAACAGCTGTTAGTTCAGGCATAAGTTTGGAAAACTTATGACTGAACTAACTTAAGGCATTAAATAAAGTTTCCGTTTGGAAACTTTATTTAATGCCATAAGTCTGTTTTAAACTATAGAAAACACGAATTTAAAACCTCATAAAACACGAGTTTAAAATCTCAAAAACACGTATTTAAAACATAAAAAACTCGTGTTTTAAACCTTAAAAAACACGTCTAAAAATCCAGTTAAACTTCCTTCGAAATCCACGTGTTTCTGGTTTACGCCTGGATCGTAACAAACACGTGTTTATACGGGTTTTAATTCCGAGATTAAAACGAGATTTGCCGTCTGGGTTGCAACCACATGTGTCTTTAGTTTTATTTCCAAATGCGGCCCGTATAAAATTTTCTTATCCGATAGTTATTAACTAAGTAACATTTTAGTTGTGAGCAATTTTACAGAGTCCGTTAACAAAGAAAGATCCATAAAATCATCGTGAATTCAGGGAAAACATTTTTAGACACAAGAAAAAAATAATTATGCTAACTAGTATTGTTTTTTTCGTAACGTATTTGTTATAAATATTATATTTTACATAAATTTTTATAAATATCATTAGGGAGGTAATTTGAGTTTAAATACCTGAGTAACCAAATCGGGTCAATCATTTGCAATCTGCCCCGGATACAAATTTTCAGTCATTTTCACGCCACAAAATTTGCAATCTGAGACGGATATTAACTTTTATCGTTTTTACGCCATATTTGGTTGAAATTAAAAGTAATAAAAGATCTGTTTTTATTTTGTTTCTTCCTATTTGTTGTTACAAGTTTTATTTATTTATAACTACAATTTCATACTTTTAAAGAGCTTGACTTTGGTCAAATATTCGTCAATTACTCATAAACTTGTTCAACATTTCTAATCGACGTTCTTTCTATTATTGATTAAAAATTATTGATAATAGAAAAACTTCTAAAAAGCAACTTTGACACAAAAAAGTTATTTCATAATTTTCAAAGTCTATTGTCGACTATTCCCTCTACTTAAGGAGGATAAGGGTTGCCGGAAGGGCGACAACCCCCTTCTCACACTACCCGTGAATTCGGTCCTGGGTCTTGTCAATTGATGATCAGGCAATACTTTAATCAAAAAAGTACTTATGATTAACTTAAATAATTTAAATTAATCATGAGTACTTTTTTAAAGTATTTTTTAATTAAATATGATAAAAAGTTTAAACTTAAAACACTTTATTTTTCTGGAATTCATTTTAAATTAAAAAAAAAATTATTAAACAAACTTTTTTTTTTCTAACTTAAAATCAATTAGTTTACAATTGCTGTTAAATGCTTTTATTTACGACTAAATATCTTCTGAATAAAACGTCACATAAATGACATCGAAGATAAATATTCCAAAAATTCAAAATTTGTTCAAAAAATATTCAAAACTTTATTATTCCAAAAAATATGTTTTCGCAAAACGTATAACTGCTGAACGCGAAGGCAAAACGCCTTTTCGCACGTAAAATGTGACAGCGTTAAATGCAAGCGAGCAGCGTGACGTTTCATACCAAGGCCTAATTTAATATACATCTTTGTACCACTTTTTGTGTGGAACAGATAATTCAGACTTATGCTCCTACTGTGAATCACAGTTTTGTATATATTATTTGGACATTTATGTTAGTTTTTTAGCTTTTTTTTTAAATAACTATTAATAATAACTACTATTTTTAAGAACTTTTTTTAACTGTTTTAAAGGTGTACTATTTGATGTTAGTTATTATATGGGGCTTAGTTATGATATATGCTCTAAGAAGTGCATCTTGCCTCATGGCTGGGACAAGATGTCTTCTTTCACAACTTATTGTTTTTTCGATTTTTAAGTTAATCACTAGTAATAAAGTAGTTTTTTATCTTACAATGTTTCCTCTTATAAGTAAAGATTGATATTAAAAAGAAAATGTAAAAATGTTTGTTATGTTCGACTAAGTGTGTTAAGAGGGCATCTTGCCCCACCCTAACCTACATCAACGAAGACTTCTCTTTTGAAACAACGGTCATAAGGAAAAAACTCTAAGATTAAATAAAGATACATATAAAAAATGGTAAATACTCTTCTATAAAATGTGATAAACATATAGTTAGAGAATTTAGGAAAATTAAATCGAGTGCATAATTTTTTTTCTTATCATTATTATTTTTCTTTTTCAGAAAAACAATAATTTAACAGTATATAAAAAATACCCTACTTATGAATGAAGATAATGTTACACTTAACTTAAAATTTAATTCATTACAAAATAAAAATAGGATACTTCTAGATAAGCATTCTGACCCAGAAATCAATTTTTTTAAGTAATAACAAAGTATTTCAAAATAATAATACTTTATATTATCACCCTAAAACTGAAAACATAATGCAAGGACTAGATGCAAATTCATTTTCAATTTTGCATTTAAATATTAGGAGTTTTTTCAAATAATTTTGAATTAAACAATTTTTAAGCGAGGTTCAATTTAATTTTAAAATTATTAGTCTCAGCGAGACATGGTGTAATGATGAATATATTGAGACAAGTACAAAAAAAGTTCATTCTTCAGTTTAGAGGATCTGGGAAGAAAGGAAGGGGGTTTGTGTATATTTATAAGTAATTCTTTATTATACAAGCTAAAAAAAGATTTGAGTTCAACCTCTTATGATTGTGAACCACTATGAACGGAAATAATAAACAAAACCACAAAAAACATTATCCTCCACGTTTTACATAAACCATCTTCCGGCTCAATAAAACAATTCAAAAGTCATGTTAAAAACATAATTGAAAATAAATTAAGCAAAAATAAAAGCATTTATTTTGTAGGTAATTTCAACTTTGACCTGAACATAAGTCATTTAAAACAAATATAAATAATTTTTTAAACGTCATATATTAGAAAGACTATATTCACTAATTATTAAACCCATAAGAATATTTAGAAAAAGCGCAACAGTTATAGATAAAATAGTAACCAATGAACTCAAACCAATAATAAAAACAGGAAAATTTAAATGCGACATTTCAGATCACTTACCTGTATTTCTTATCTCACAAAAATGTGATAACATTTATGCAGAAAAAGTTAAAAAAAATACGCGAAGTATAAATGAAAAATCCTCGAAAAATTTTAATACTCTTCCATCAGATTTAAATTGGGATGACCTCCTTGATATTGAACACACAGATAAGGCATACGGTAAGTTTATTTATAAATTTCAACAATTTTACAACATGGTTTTTCATATAGAGTCAAAATGTGTGAAAAAAAAACCCATTATTAAATCCATGGATAACGCCTAGAATTATAAAGTCGTCAAAAAAAAAGGCAACGACAATTTAATGTTTTCCAAAAAAAAACTTTCAATAATGAAACAAATTACAAAAATTATAAACGTGTTTTTGAGATGGTTATTAAAATGTCAAAGAAATTACTATACCGAGCATTTAATAAAACATAAAAATGATCCGAAAAATACTTGGAACATAATTAAGGAAGTAATTGGCAGGAAACAAACAGACGGAAATAGTCTTCCTATAAATCTTAACATTGAAAATAAAACTATTACAAATAAATCTTTAATTGCTGAAACACTAAATCAATATTTTGTAAGTGAAGGTTCCACTTTAGCGTCGAAAATAGAAACTACTAAAGTAAACTTTGAGTCATATTTTACTCCTAATAAGACCTCTAAGATGGATAATTATGAAATTACTGAAAAGGAACTTTGAGATGCAGTATATCTTTTAAAACTATACAAAAGTGTGGGGTATGATAATATTAGTAGAAATGTAATTAAAAAATCGATAAAATACTTAACAATCCCTCTTTTACATATTTTTAATCTATCTTTAAAACTAGGTATTTATCCCGAGAAGCTTAAAATTGCGAGGGTCATGCCTATTTTAAAATCAGGACACATTTGTAAATCTAAAAATTACAGACCAATTTCAATTCTTCCATGTTTCTCAAAAATCTTAGAGCGAATTATGTAAACCGATTAGCAAACAGTTTGGATTTCAGCTAAGTTTCTTTGGAGTTTTTATAGATTTTAGCAAAGCCTTAAGACCAGAGCATTCTTATAAAAAAAACTTATGTTTATGTAGAAAGTTATGTAATTAGAAGCACAAATTTAGAATGGCTCAAAAGTTATCTCTACAATAGAAAACAATACATATCAAACAAAGAAGGAAAAATGATTTTATGAAAAACAGTATTACTAGCAGATGACACGAATTTATTTTATTCTAATGGAGATGTCAACCTTTTATTTAAAATAGTAAACAAGGATTTTTTAAATCTAGCGGAATGGTTTAAGGCAAAAAAAATTGCCCTTAAATTTAAATACTTCAAATACTTTATAGTATACTTTTTTTCATAGAATTCACGATAAAGAAAATATTCCATTAAAACTTCTTGATCTTTATATTGACAGCTCTAAAATACTTTGAGAGTAACCATTAAAGTTTTTAGGAGTGATACTTGACAAAAACCTGACATGGAGAGAACACATAATAACAATAGAAAATAAAATTACAACAAATATTGGCATTCTATACACAGCTAAGCAATTATTAAACCAAAACTGCTTAAAAATCTTATATTTCTCCCTCCCACATTATTATATAAACTATGCAAATATTGCATGGTGCAGCTCTAATGTAAATAAAGTTAAAAAGTTGCTTAGTAGACAAAAACACGCTGTCAGAATTATATCAGGTGCAGGTCAATTCACACATACCTAATGTTATTATCATCACATCATTAATCATCGCATACTTAAAGTTTTTCAGTTAAACCTTTATCAAAATTTTTATATTCATGTTCCAACTTCATAATAAAGTAACTCCTATAACATTTAATACACTTTTCATTAAAATAATTCACGTGTACCCTACAAGATTTTCAAATTACAATTTTGAGCAACCTAAAATGCACTATTTGGTTACTAAATTTTCTATTGCCATCAGAGGTCCTAAATTATGGAATGATTTATTAAATAACCAGCTGAAAAATTGTTCTTCACTTGCTCTATTCAAACAAGAACTCGAACAAAAACTTCTTAACAATGTTAATGAACTAAATTCTTTTTAAGATTTTTTAACTTTTTATTCCTTTTTTAACAACTATCTTATTAACTGGTCTTTAGTTTAAATTTTCTTTAAATTATCCTACAAACTTATTTTTAGTTTTTAAGCGTAATTATTTTTTTATTTTTATTTACAACTATATTGCTAATCGGCATGGCTTGCCGATTAGCAATATAGATGCAATTATCTAATTCAGTATAGATGCAGCGAGACCACAAATTCCTAAGCTTAAAGCAACAGGAGAAAATTCTCTTGCTAGAGCAAGAAGCTCAGGAACAATATAGTTAAACTGGGGTTTAGGGAAGGGGGGATACAAAAGCATGATCAGCGTTCACTCCTAGAGCAGCTCAGTAAGCGTTAATGGCAACGTTTATTTCAGTTTGATTACCTAGCTGTCGAACAGCAATGAGAGCAGCATTCATAGCCAAAAAGCGATAAGTTACAGATACTTTCCATGCTTGGTGAGCTGCATTAAAAGCAGTCGACAGACCATTTCTCCTCTCAAATTCTGCTACAATTAAATTTAAGAAGTGTGTTTGCAACTTGATCACGGGTGTACCATCCAGTCAGTATATACAATGTAGTAGATCGTTATTAACAAAACTTATCATTAAAAGATTAAATTTTAAGCCACTTTTTGTTGAAACAATATTACTATGTTTTCCCCAAGAAAAAAAAAAATTGGTTCATTATTTTTTCAATTTTATCAACTCAAAGCTTTGAACAATAAAAATTCAATTTTTATGAATTTAAATTACAGAAAAATATTTAGTTTTGTTAAATTATATTTTTATTCAAAAAACCAATTAAAACCACTGCTTTTTTAGGACTTTAAACTAGGTAATTTCAATGAAAATCACGGGGTAATATAAGCATGCTCATATTACACAAAAATGGCAACTTTAAATAAAGTCAAAACTAAATAGTTCTATGCAATGTTTTTCAAGCCAAAAAGAATTTGATTTTTAGCTAACATATTTTTCTTTATGAAAAAATTAATTTCATTATTTTAGCACCAAAATTTCGCGCCACAGATTTATTCATGTGTGATGATATTATTTTAAAAACGTAAAAAGTTTAACAGCGTTTTAATTAGATGATACCCGCTAATTACCGCATATAGATTTACGCTAATTGTACTGATTCCTGTAATCACCACATAAAGTCGATTCAAAAAATACATAGCAACTTTAACTTCACTGCTTACATCTAAGAAATCTTTAAGTATGCTCATATTACCAAGGTGCTCATATTACCCTAATCTACTCTATATATAGATTTATATTTTGCTATAATTTAATATTAGCATTTACCACAAAATTTATTAATGGGTTTTTTAAGTATTAAAAATAAATTTTTGAAAAAAAGAGACTATAAGTAAATACAAGCTTTTTAGATATTTTACTAAACACTATTTTACAGTTTTTGTTAAAAACATTGCAAACATTTTACTTTCTGCTGAGTTTTATCAATTTCTGCTTTGGCTCCTTGTGTGAACGAGGTGAATAAAGTCGACAATAATTATTAAATAAAATATTTGTCATTGCTAATCCATGATGCCTTTGCATACCTAATGAATAAAATTCGGTTACACAGTGATGACAGATATTCCAAATGTAACAGATAATCCCATTTTGTTTTCCCTTATTACATTATTATGTTTGAGATTCATTTGTCTTAACTTTTCTTTTTCTTTAACTTTTTTTGCCATTCTTGTAATTATAAGGTTGCGAATACGTCTACTGTAATAATATGTTTGTAACTTTTGTTTCATGTCTCTAACTTCTGCTTTTAAAGCTTTTATAATATCTTCTTTTCTTTTAACACTTTGCGATAAAACTTTCAATTGATATGGCGTGCTCTTTATCTTAGCTATTAATGAAGCTATCTTATTTTGGCATTCTTTAGAAGAGCAGGCTAACTTTGAAGAAAAATGAGGCAGCCTGTTCTTTAATTTTGTTTTCTTTGACCTTAATTTTTCTCTTGAACTGTGCCTACTTTGTAAATCTACAGTTTGACCTTGCGAACATAAAGATTCACTATTTATTAAAGATAACATGGTAATTTTTTACAATGATGACACAACTGAAGAAGTTGATACAAGGTTTATGCTACTAGAGTTAGCTTGCAATGAATTAGTCAATAGTGGTTTTTGGAATGCATAGGTCTCATTGCAAAATGTAATAAAATGTTTAGAGTCTTTTTTAAAGTTGCAAAGCCATTTCTTTGTTTTGTTAACAAGGGTCTGAATATCATTTTTTCTAATGCTGAAGCCAAAATACTCTTTGACTTGTTTGACAGTTTCAATAAACAACTCACTGTTTAAAGTACAACAAAAAAGTATATGGCCTACCCTACACTGATTGTTTGTTTCGCAAGGTAATTTAAAGTTATAAACAAAAAACTTTTTACACTTGCCACGAAATATACGAAAATTTCTTTTTGGGCCCATATTATCTTTAAAAGTATACCAACTTCGTCAATTGGGTAAATACTTTGCAACTATAATAAGAGCTACTATAATAAGAAAATAGATAAGAGAAAAAGTGCAAACAATAGCATAAATACCTTCTACAACCAACGCTAAGTAAAATGCTAATGTTTTTAATTTCAGTAAAAGCAATTTTAATCTTAATAACTGCAAATTAAAAAAAAAATAAAAAAAAATTGGTTAAGGAAGCATTTAAAATTGCAAATTAACTGTTTTAATTGAAAAATTATAAATTAATTAAAAATTAATTTATAATTTAAATTAAAAAAGAGGTGAAAATACATAATGAAAAATTTTTTTAAAAATACAATTATGAAGAAATTAACCAAATAAACTTTTCAAGTTTAAATAAATGAAATCAATATCATAACTGAATAACAATAAATAATTTAATTGAAGATAAAAATTTTAAAAATTTTATATACAGTTAAACTGTAATTAAAAATATAAGAGTTTCATAACTGAATTCTCGATACTTAAGAAAAAAACTTATCAAAATTGAAACTAGCTAAATCGTTTATTTGAATCATATTTAATATGATTCAAATAAATTACCATTCAACAAAAAGTAGAGTGGTAATATCATTTATTAAAATGATTTAAATAATTGATTTAATAGAACTTTTGATTACCATAAGAGGATTATTAAGGAGAACTTTTGATTACCACAAACATTTTTATTTTTTCGTTTTTATTCATTTTTTTTTTAGTTAAATCTGAATCAATTATTATAATTTTAAAAGCAGATTGAAGTTCCTCTTCATCCGCCCCCCCTCCCCATGTCTCGAAATAAAAGCGGAAAAACAAAATTTAAGTACCAAAAGTGCTGCACAAAATAGAGTATGTGCTACATGAAATAAATCAACGAAATATGGCAGGTGCAAAGAAATTGTGTAAACTTAAAATCGAAAATAGTATTGCAAAAAAAACAAGCATATCTTCAACATATACTGAATGCCCAAAGTACAACTAAGTTTTTGTCTATTAAAAATCTATTTAAAAAAGTTTTCATTGTAATCAAAAGGTACAGATTAATAAAGTTTAATTTCTCTAGTTTTTAAAAAATATCTATACTAATATATAACTCTAAATAAAAAACCTCAAAATATGTTTCTCCCTCAATAGCAAAAACCAAACTTCAAGAAGCGTGGCACAGAATTTTAGCTCAAATATCGATTCCGTAAAACGCGTAATTCTACGTACCTATCATTAGTATCAGAAACATTATCTCTTAATATTATAACAATCCAACGTTTTCGTTCTTCAATGTTTCTTAGAAGTTTAAATGTTTTAACTCTATTCTGAGGATTATAATTGCCATTGCAATTTGTTACACAACATCGATGAACCATTTTCTAAATACTAAATTAAATCCTTTGCTTAATCCTTCATTGTAATTTTTATGCAAATATTAAATTTATGCATATATATATATATATATATATATATATATATATATATATATATATATATATATATATATATATATATATATATATATATATATATATATTCAACTAAAATTAATTTTAAAAAAAATTTTAAATAAAAACTATTTTAACAATTTTATTATTTATTAATTATTATTTAATAATTATTATTAGTTATTTATTAATGTTATATAACTATTATTGTTACAAAACAAACAACCCCGTATTTATTTTGTAAAACTGCTTTCTAGTTTTTCAAATATAAACTATCTTGCCTCCAGTTTTTTATGCAAGCCGCGCGTAGGCGAGGCCTGTTATATAGTAAGCCATGATTCCAAGTGATTGGTATAGTTTAAGATTGCGATAATGAACAATGTATTTTTCCTTGTTTTGCAAATTGGGTACTAGCTTTTAACATTTTGTAAATTTTACGTCTAGTTTTTTAACTATTTTTTGTTGATATTTGCTTCACCATTTTTCTTCAACCATCATCCTCCTGAAGCGAGATGGTAGTTGTTATGGCTATCATGTAAATGCTCAGGATACTCAAAATCAGCCTCGATAAAAAAATCTTCTGAATTGTCATCTGGCGTTCTAAGACCTTCTTCAATTAAAGGCTCACACTATTAAAAGGCTTGACCTGGTGGAGACAGCATCATTGCCCAACCGTAGAGATTGTTTGCATCCAAATAAATTGTATGTGAACTTTTTTGTTTGCCGCTATTATAGTCTGAACAACCAGGATTTGTTTGCCAAAGCGCTTGCTTGCTATTGACATACCACCACGTAGTCCTTTTTCTTAAAAATGGTGCGTGTCTGTTTCAGTTAGTAGCGTAATAGAT
This sequence comes from Hydra vulgaris, assembly GCF_038396675.1. Taxonomy (NCBI): domain Eukaryota; kingdom Metazoa; phylum Cnidaria; class Hydrozoa; order Anthoathecata; family Hydridae; genus Hydra; species Hydra vulgaris. Next base: position 70,602,607 of record NC_088920.1, on the reverse strand, counting down.
CATTGAAGTTGATCTAAATTCTTCAAAAACATCTGCAAGCAATTTTACATCCGTCTTGAGATAAATGATAAAATATCATGATAATCACTAAAGCTCAAACAGCTAAAAGTGTTCCCGACGTTTTGCGCATGTTGATAGTTCTCAATATTAATTCCACTCATGGATAGTTTTGAGTAAAATACTTCTTGAGATCATAAACTTCGCTCATTAATTCTGTCAAAGCTGTCAACTTACTTATATGGGAAACTTTCAACGTATAGAGATAAAAACCCTTGCGTTTCAGCAGGGCTAGCTCTTTTTCTGTTAAGCCGACTCGGGTATATTTATTCGCCTAGTTTTTTTGCCAAAGACTCAAGAGGCAAATTCATGAACTGCAAACTATCAATAAATTGCAATTGACCTATACCATACGTCATGTATATCTCGAGAGTGTTTGGGATTCAGCTGATTTTACCTCCTTCGGCTTTACCGAGATCCTACATAATCAGATGGGAATCATAACCTCCTAAATTATATAACACTACCGGGACCTTAGTTACACCGGGTCTAATGCGAAGCTTGAAATAATAACCTATGTGAGCAGCGCCTCGGTATTTCCACGTATTGTGGCAGCGGTCACGAACTATATCATTGCAAAAATTTTTACTGCATATAAGGAAAACTGCTGTTTCCACAAATAAACTCTTGTCAACCTTAGTCATAACTATTTTTTCTAGATTCCTAAAAACCGGATTAATTCTTTTCAACTCTTGAAGTTCAAAGACTTCAAAGTTTAAAGGCTCGCAAAAAAGTGCTTCACTGCATTCTTGCAGCAATATAGTGTTAAAACTTTGTAAGCCGTTGCTCCGAATTTTTACGTAATAATAACTGCAAGGTAGTTGTTTCGCTATCATTCAAGTTGATCTTTTAGTTGGATCTTTAGGAGCACCTTCTACTAGTACATTTAATGCTTCAAATTCAGCATAAATAATGTATGGTACCCGCAACTGTTTGTGATAATTGTTCAATTTTAAAATACTATCCTTGCCCTTTTCCGGCATCACTGTGCGTTGTGCCTTTTCTCCGATGCCTAAACAATCAGCGGTGTAAGTCAGCGGTGTAAGTCAGCGGTGCTACATACGTGAAGGCATCATTGACAGTAGTGCTTAAGACCGTTATGTTTGCTAAGTAGTATGCTTTGAGAGTTCTGGCTCATTTTGATTTTACCATTTTACTATCCACATTTTTTCACATTATTTCAGGTTCAATTCACATTATATTTTATAAATTTTTGATAAAATTCAATTTTTTTTCTTATCGATTTGATCGTTTTTTTATTTCTAGGTCAAATCAATCTAAAAAAAGTTGATCACGATCAAATTTTTTATAAAATTTATTATATTTTATAAAAAATGATTCTATATTATAATTTTCTCAATATTTTTATTATCAACCCAAGAGTTAAACGACTCAGGATATCCATACCACTTTACAAATGATTTGTTTTTGATCTAGCTACGCGTAAATGTAATCTAGCCTAAGCGTAAAAGAAAGTATGTCCTATTAAAGTAAAACTTCCAGATTGACCAACTTCTTCATCACCAGAGGTTAATGTAACTACTAATCTCTTTCCAGTAGGAGCACTAGGCATGGAATCAGTAAAATTTCTGTAAAATGAGATAGTAGTTGTAGAACCAATTGCACTACTTGATTGATACAATAGTCCAGATAATTCATTTGAAAATGAATTAATATTAACACTGTTCCACGAAGAAAGATAAAAGTCTTCTAAACCAGATGAAGAGTATATGCATACACTATTATTATCAAATCCAGGATATCCTACTGTTCCTTTTTTATCTCCATCATAAAGAGTCACTGTATTCATAACATAGTTCGTAGTTGCTGGAGAATTGTATGCCACATACATGCGTACTCTAGATTCCCACCAATTTCCAGCTATTCCAATTACATGCATTCTAATATACTTAAGATAAACACCTTGACCCGCATTATCTGTAGTGTCTAATAAGATATATTCTTTATCATAAGTTGTGGGATTAAATCTAAATTCTGTTGAGTATAATTTAATAGATGACAATGATCGAGGTATTGATGTAGTCATTGTAATATGAGGTTGTATCCAATATGAAACGTTTTGTTTAGTATTATTATATAATTGAATTACTAGACTAGTAGTAAAGGGCATATCAAGTGTAATGTATCCTCCTAAATCATTAGCTGTATATACATTACAACCTTGAAAAGAGTTTGCATAAAATGGTCCACCAAGTGGTGCAATCAACATATCACAAGCTAAAGGAATATTATTATCTCCAATACTCTGTGTTGAAGTAGAATAATCTCCTATGCAAAGTGCATGATCTGCAAATATTCTAAGAAATACATTACCTGGAACATTGTTAATAGGATCTGATCCTTCAAATGCTAATCATAGTTTTCTGAGAATACCAGGACCAGTAGATTGTGTAAAAACTATTGATGCATCAGGATATGTAGATGGTGGAATAGTATAGTATTTTTTTCCAAGGCACGTTAAACTTGAATTTGGTACTATTCCCAATTCATAAGTACCTAGTGAATTATTATCAACATAATTCTTTGTAGCAGCATCTTGTGAGTTAGTAGGATCTGCTACATTTATTAATTTATTTGAATTCATATTAATATTACTAGTTGCATTATTTTGTTTATTAGCTTCAGACATTATTAAACCATTTAAATATACATCTGAAGTAGTAGTACCGAATATATCGACAGGCATTTTATATACAAATAAAAAAATTACCATAGATTATTAATAATATTCTGAAAATCATATCCTTCATCTAGTTTTTTCAAAACATATAAACACAAGTGTCCACAGAATGAGGTATTTCCAAATTGAACTCTTTCACTGTTATAATAAACAGGACTTTTTAAATAATTAATAATTTCAACAGGAGGTGGTAGTCCATAAGAGTCAAAACTTAGCTTTTTATCATTGTCTTTGTACCAGCAAATCCAGTGAAATCCGTTTGTACTAGAATCTCCTGTATTTAATATTCCACATTCTTTTCTTTTCATAGTTTCTGGTAATTGATCTCTTACAAATACACCTCTAAAATGTTTTATTTTTAGTTTTTTTGCTGCTTCTATCAATTGAAAATTTGTAAGTGGTTCATTTGGTAAAATTATTCCTTCAACATTTATAAATTTGTTCATTTTATATATGAAAAATTATTGGATTTTTTTTTCATATATTAACTTTATTTACTTAACTTTATTATATTTATGACATTACAATAATTATCAATTGAATTAAATTCGTCAATGTTTTCGATGCATAATACATCAATAGTTACATCATCTTCAACATATTCATTCTCGTATAAATTTTTTGCTTCTTCTATTGTTTCTTCTATTAAATCTATATCAGAATTATTAATAGCTATTAAAATTTTATTATTCTTACATATAGATTTGAATTTTAGTTCACGTGAAGTTTTCATAACCATTTTATATATATAGAAAAATATATGTAAATCTAAATAGTTAGGTGAAATGAAAAATTCTTTCAATTCAGGTAAGTGTAAATTTATATGGCTCTTAATTTGTTCTAATATTTTGTAAGAAAAGTCTAATATATCAACATTTTTTAAACAATAACTTTGTTCAAATTCCATTTTACCATAATTTATTCGTAATTCCAAAATTTGAGTTGCTTTATTATAACTATAATACAAACACGAATCATTATTTATTTCTTCATATTCAGATATATCACCATGTACATTATAGTATTTATTATCATAATATTCATTGTATTTCTTGTTCTCCATTTTATATATAAAGAAAAAAAATTTATTTTATTTCAATTTTTTTAATTTTATTTCTTTATGTAGAAATAAAATTATTTAATCCAAATTTCTCTAACTTTACTTTCAATCTCATTTTCTGGTTCTTTCAGGAATATATTTAATGAATATTCTCTTCCATATAAACTAATAAGTAAATCTAAATAATTAGGTGAAATGAAAAATTCTTTCAATTCAGGTAAATGTATATTTGATTCTTTTATCTTTTCATAATGATAAGTGAAAATATTTGGATTTGAAGATAAACTATCCCAATAGACATTATCTAAATTATCCTTTAATATCTCAATTGCATTTGGATTTAAAGATAATTTTTCCCAATTGACTTTATCTAAATGATCTTTTAATATTTCAATTGCATTTGGATTTTCAGATAAATAATCCCAATCTACTTCATCTAATTCATCTAAATTATCTTTTAATAATTCAATTGCAATTGGATTTGGATTTTTAGATAATCCACTCCAATATAATCTATTTAAATGAACTTTTAATATTTCAATTGCATTAGGATTTTCAGATAAATAATCCCAATCTAATTTATCTAAATTATCTTTTAATATCTCTACAGCATTTGGATTTGCAGATAAATAATTCCAATTTACTTTATCTAAATTAGCTTTTAATATCTCTATAGCATTTGGATTTAAAGATAATTGGAACCAATCAACTTTATCTAAATTATTTTTAAGTATTTCAATTGCATTTGGATTTCTAGATAACATATACCAATCAACTTTATCTAAATGATCTTTTAATATTTCAATTGCATTAGTATTTGAAGATAACCAAAACCAACTTGCTTTATCTAAATTATCTAAATTATCCTTTAATAATTCAATTGCATTTGGATTTCTAGATAGCTGACTCCAATCTACTTTATCTAAATTAGCTTTTAATATCTCAATTGCATTTGGATTTAAGGATAACATTTTCCAATTTACTTTATCTAAATTATCTTTTATTAACATGATAGCAATTGGATTTGGATTTTCACATAAATAATCCCAATCTACTAATTCTTCAAATTCTATAACATTTATTATTCTCATTTTTATTATATAAAGAAAAAAAATTATTTATATCTTTTTAATAAATTTTTTTTTTTAATTTTTTTACTTTATATAAAAAAAGTTTTTTAAAATAATTTGTTTCCTTTTACCTAACTGTTATGGATTTTTGGATTATTAATGAGATTATAGTGCCCATATGCTAATGTGTGAATTCCGTCTTCTAATATGACTCTTTTATCATCTTCTGAACTTAATGCTACTTTATAATTCTCTTCTGTAAAAACTTCATGTGCATGTGATCTTATAATATTCATTTTCCTAGTGTGTTCTTTTCTATTAAGTAAACAATCTTTATAATCGTTGTGTGTTATGTAGTTCTTAACAACATTCTTTTTTACTCCTTTACATCTTTTGTTTTCTTTTCCATTCATCTTATATGAATACAACTTGGATCTTAATCCTACAAACTCTTCAATTTGTTTTCCTCCTGCTTCATCTTTAAACATTCCAAGTACTTTCTTATTTAATCCAACTTTAAATCCATTATTAATTGCTTGATGATTAGGATCAAATTCACTAGTATCAAACTTACTTTCAATATCGTTTTTAATATCTTCATAAAAGTCCTCTGTTTTTATTTCATATGCTAATGAACCTGTATCTGTGAATAAGAGTTTGGCTTTATTAGAATATTTTTTCTTTATATAATCATAATGAAATTCATACATTAGAGTTTTGCTCAAATCTAATATACACATTCCTAAGTATATTGGCTTGTTATACTTTAATTTGGTTCTCTTCATATGAATCGCTATTAAATTTTCATCAAATATTGTCCTACTTTCATAGTTTGGTCTTGATGCTAATTTAACAGCTTCATCTCTGTTTGTGACTAACCTTACATCAACTCTTTTTTCAATATTTTCCATTGTTTTTCCAAAGACTGAATTGTTCATGAGTTTAAAGAAATCTTTTTCAAATTCATTTGTTGCTTTAGTCCTAAGATTAGTATTCAGTTCAATGTAATCACTTAACCATGCACTTTCTTCAAAGCTTATTCCTCTATGTATTTTTGTTATATTTAATCCTAATCTTTCATACAATTTAAGATTGGTATAATGTACCACATAATTTTTCTTATTATTCAAGTTTGGAATTAGTTTTTCAACTTTATCCACTTTGACTCTTTCAGGAGCAAGTGGATAGTCATTATGTTCATCATGAAGATGATCTGGATAATCTAAATTAACTTCAAGTATACATGGAACTGATCTCCAGTTTTTCAATTCATCTTCATCCATCCAACCAAATCTATGTGTAGGAAGTGGTTTACTCATAGCCCATCCATATAGATTATTAGCATCTAGATATTGGATAAATTGTGATGGTTTAGTTTCATCATAATTATCCATATACTTATTATTAGATTTTCTTAATCTATTTGATATCGTACTGATTCCACCTCTTATTCCATTCTTTATCATGAGGATCATATCATAATCACTCAACAGTTCTAACTTTACTTTTGTTTTTCTCAATGCAGCCTCCCAAGCTAATCCTGGTGATGTATAATACCAAGCTGGATCTAACCTATAATTTTTCATGCAAACATCTCTAAAATTTTCAAAGACATCAGCTAGTAAAAGTACATCTGAAACATTATATAAATCGTGATAGTCTCTAAATGATCTACATTTAAATTCCTTCCATACAGTTTGTGCATGTAAGTAAGCATCATTATTAATTTCTTCATCATTTAATTTAGAAAAGAATGATTCTTTTGGAGGTAGTTGTGCTTCATTAAATTTATCAATAGAATCAACCCAATCATAAGGGTATACACCTTTTTTCATTAACAAATCTAATTGTATCCCTTTATAAAATTCTCCAATATTTTTACATTGGTCTTTTGTTAGATTTTTTGATAGAGCATCTAAACTAGATGGCATAAATCTATAACTGTCTAAGAAACGAATCTCTCGTTTAATATCAACAGTCTTATCATCTTCAATATACTCTCCAACTTTAATCTCTCTAGAAAAGCTAATATACTTTTCTTCATTGTTAGGTATACAACTTAATTTACCTCCTGATAACTTCTTTATGAATAAGTGACTATCATAACCAGATAAGTTATGAAATAGTACTGGGAAGAACTCTGGTATCTTATATGTCAAATTACAAATTTTATGAGCAGCACCTCTGTATTTTCCAGTTAAATGACAATGATCTCTCACTCTATCTTCTCCTAAATATTCTTCACAAATATGACAATTTATTGCTGCTTTAAATGCTTTATTGTTTTTACTTGTAAATATCATAGGCTTATTAAAATCTACTTCATAACAAATTTTTATAATATCTTCTTGTAGATAGTCTATAAATATTTGAGCAATATCTTCATCTTCACTATTTGCAGTATATGTTACTAATCTATCTTTGTATATACTTTGATTATAACATTTAATATAGTAACAGAATGAACTTGGTATATGTTTTTGATACTGCTTCGAATAGGATTCATTTGGATTGGGAGTACAAGTATTGATAGGTTTAATAAAACTTTCAAAGTCTGCATACAAAGGGTACTCTCATTGATTTATAATGCTGTTTAAAATACATTGTTGTTCCTGGTTTTGGAAGTTCAATGCGAACTGAATCATGTGCATCACAATACAATTTATGCTTAGATAAATATTCTTCTGAACTATATCCTAATAAGCAATTTCTACAATAGTGAGTTGCACCATTTCTTTTTGATGTTTGCGTTGAAAGTAATCTACTTAAATTATTTATCAAGCAGTAATGGTTGTTTTCACCATCAGATATTAACAATAAATCTATTAAATGTTTTCGTCCACTATTATGTGATAATCGCAAAGGATGAACATGAAAGTTTTTATACCCAAATACATTGACACTTATATCTGGATTGATTTTCTCAAATAGATCAATTTGTTTTAATGAAACTGGAAATTCTATCTTATTCTAATTTATTTTTTCAGATTGAGTTAAAAGATCTTTATCTATTCTTTCAGAATTTTTAGCTATTGGATTTAATGCTCTTGCAATACACCACTTAAAGCATTGATTATCATCATTTTGCATATTAATGATTGCTTTTTTAGCTGATAATTTTTTATCAAGTGGAATATAAGAATTTGCTTTAAGTGGATTATACTCTATAATATTTATATCTATTTTTTTAATAGAAACAAATACCCAGTTTGATCCTTCCTGTTGAAACAATGATAAAGTTTCTAAAATTTTAGCCTTTGATATTTTATAAAGTTCATCTAAATTTGTAGCTTCTAATATAACTGTACTATTCGATGCAAATTTAGGAGTTACAATTATATCATCTCGAGTTAAAATACTAGTTTTTACCAATTTACAAGTGACAACTATATTCATTTTTGATCCTCTATTTTCACTTAGTAATTTAATTGCACTATTTTTAGCAACATTCATAAAAGATTCAAGATCATATCCTTTTATACCTTCAGCTGAATATTGTTTTGTCACATTTTTAACAGCTGATTGTGTCAATTTAAATTCTACTTTGCTTGAGTTTTTGTATATTGTAGAGTAAACTAGAGATTTTATTGAATCTATTTTTCTTTTAATCTCAGATCCTGTCTCTTCTACTTTTTTCTTAATCGGATCTGGTATATAAGGCTTAATCCATTCTTCAACATCTATAATTTTGTTTACAACATACGATGATACATTTTTTACAGCTGTAGTCAACTTTGAAAATAATCCAGGTTGTAAAATAGGTGATGAAGTTGATGGAACTTCTTCGTTTAATATATTTTTTACATGGCTTTGTACAGGAGATGGAGCTAATATATTAGAATGATTAAATGTTATTAGATCTGAAGTGATATGACGTGGAGCAGGAACTGGTCTAACTTGAACTGGCCTTACTGGACGTGGAGCTGGAACTGGTCTTACAGGAACTGATATTTGAGATAATGCATCTAATAATTCACTTTTTCGTAATTTATAATAATGTTTAATTTTTCGCTCTTTAGCGATTTTTTTAATTCTGTTACCGTTTTCTTTTCCATTTTTATATAGCAAGATAATTTTTTTTAATTTTCATTTTCTTTATATCAATTTTTCAAAATATATTTCTTGTTTATATTACATATGAAACTTTTCATATGAAATATTAATTTGTAAAGCCTCATATGAACTATTATACACATATTTTTAAAATCTTTATATTAAATATTTTTTATGGAACTGAAAGACTTACTTCGCATGGATCTGAAAGATGTACATCTCATCATCTGATTCACTATCTAAATCTGAATCGTTCATTACACTTGTAAAATTAGAAATCTTTTTAACAATAAGTACTTCTTGAAGTTTAACTTGTATTGACTCTTGAAGTTTAACTTGTATTGAACCAATAAAAATACCTTCAATCTTTAAGCATCCAATAGCTTCACATCTTTCATTGATATAATCATAAGGTGAAGCTCTAACTGATTTTACAGTACCTTTCTGATTTACTTTGCTTGGGTCTGAAAGACCTTCTACGCTTGGGTCTGAATCACTTTTAGTTTTTCTACGACGGAAAACTGTAGTTATTTCTACCTCTTTATTACTTGTATATAACTTTCCATATATTATTGGAGGTTTATCTGCATTATATCTTAAAATTTTTAAATTAGCAAGATTAACTTTAGATTTTTTTATCTTTCTTTTATATACTTCAATTTGATCTTTACAAAATTTTTCAATAGATTCAATCATTGCAATAAACTTTTCTTGTTCACTAGATTTTTCTTTATCACATATACAAATGACATTGAATATCCATTAAGCTTACCATTTTTAAAATCTCTATTTTCACATACACCATATGAAAAAGAAGGTAATGTTTTAATGAGAACAGGACCGGAACCTGTTGGATATTTATATGCGAGTTGTAATTTTTGATATGGAACTGGCTTATCAGCTTTGAATACGTCTTTTACATATAAATTGTTAATATCAAATGAATCAATTGTTATAAATGCCATTATTTTTTATATAGCAATATTTTTTTTTTTTTTTTTTTTTTTTTTTTTTTTTTTTTAATTTTTCAGAATTTGATATTTCAATCTTATAACCATTATCAATCTTACCATCACGTATTTCAAGATATCTATATCCATGACCAGTTTCACGCATTGCGCTATATAAGGATTTATATACTGTTTCTTAATTGTTTTTAATCTTTCATATTTTGGATCAATTTCTTTCACTTCTTTTACTTTATTTAATCTAGGCCTTCCAACTGATCTTTTCTCAGTTACTTCTTCTACTTGATGTTTTTTAGGTCTTCCAATGGGTCTTTTCTCATCAGTTAATTCTGTTGCTTTTGACATGATTGCATCCTTATCAATCAATCCATTATCTATAGCAAGCATTAATAATGTGACATAATTTTTAGATGTTTGTGAAATGTTATTTTCTTTTAATAAATTTTGCAAAGCTTTCCTTGTATAATACATTTTTATTATATAAAGAAAAAAAATTATTTATATCATTTTTTTAAAAATATTTAATTTTTAATATTTAATATCAAATTTATTACCATCTGATACAAGTTTCATTATTTTATCAGATATTACAATAGCATATGCTTGAGTATTTGCTGGTACAGTTGTATTAAAAAATGCTTTAACTTGTAGTTGTACTGTAGCTGATTTTAATTTTTCTGATTGTTTGCTAACATCAAAAACAAATATGGGGTATAAATCTTTATAGTCAGAAGGAGTTATATTGCTGTTTGCAATCATTTCACTCATTCCATAAAATCTCTCTTTAAACATTGATGCATCTCTATAAATTCTTGAAAATTGCTGATTTGGAAATGAACAATAATAGTCAAGGGCAGAATATTGGATAGTGCTATTATTATAAACAATGTAAATATTTTTCAAGTCACAATGATCGAATAATGCTGAATTGACAGTTTGGTCTCCAGCATTTCTTCCTGTTTGAAATCCTACAATAACATATCTTGGAATTTCAGCACAACTTAATAGCCAACCAAATGAAGTAGCTTGTGGAACAGTTGTAGTATCACACTATCGCATTCTAAAACTTAATGGAGCTTCCACTTTTCTTTTCATTTCATTATCAATTTTTTTCTCTTCTTCAAATGATGGTCTTACACTTGGAATAAACAATGATATTTTAGTAAGATTAACTTTTCCTGCAGCTGCAGTTGAAAGCCTAAAAATTGCAGAACTATCACTTTGTCTTGTAAGAGTTATTGTATGTTTAAGTCCATAAATAACTTTATCATAGTCATCACAGAATCCAAAAATATGTCTTAAAGGTACGCAAAATGAAAAAGTACCATTTGTAGTTGGACTTTTAATTATGTATTGTTGCCCGGTTGCAAACCCTGTATTATCAGTAGCTGCTGTTGATGATGTATCTTTATACCACAATTGATTTAATCCTTGCGCTAATTGAAAGTCATTTGAATAATTAAGCAATCCTAGCATTGTAGTTGCTTGACCTGGATAATAAATAGATTCTATATCTTGGTTCCCTAATTGGTACGTTATTTTAGAAAATAATTGCATAATACCATTATTTGTAAGAGCTACTGCATCTGCATCAGCATAAGCTGATCCATCAGCAGATTTAACAAGTTGCCCTTCAAATAAGAGATATGCTTTAGAGGGATGTGAAAACAAATTTTGTTCTGGAACGACAATTCTTATATCTCCCGAATTTAGATTTGTTCCAACAATTGGTTCATATTCACTATCTTCACATCTTTCAATTCCATTATCTATTACTGGAATTTCTGTAAAATTAAATACTTCAGAAGTAGTCATTTTTATATACAATATAAAAAAAAAAATTTTTTATATTGACAATTCTTAAAAAAAAATTTTATAAATTTACTAAAGCTAAATTTATCTTTCATAAATTTATGCAAGTCGAAGTCCACGTCCCATTTTAACCAAGTCTTCTATTCTTACAGCATTTTTATTTGATACTTTGCATGATCGACCTTTGCATGGTACTTTTTTTACTTCATCTTCATCCTTAGCTCCTGATGCTATCAAATTTGAAAGTATTTCTTTACTTTTTTCACTTATAACAGGTTGTGATCCTATTTTTGAAGATGCTATTTCAATTAATTGTTTTCCTTTTTCAACTGCAGCATTTGTAGCAGCTTCTAATGCTGATTTTGAAAGTTCTTTTCCTGCTGATTTAGCAGCAGTTATTGCAGATTTTCCTAAATCTGTAGCAGCTATCTTCTTCAACATATCTGTTGACGCTCTTGATATACTTGATGATGCTGCACGTTTAAATAAATTTTTTATGATGTCGAATATACCACTTCCTCCAACAACATATATTTTTTTATATCTCTTATTATTAACAATTAGCATTTTTTATTACTATATATTTTTTTTATAAGAATGGCAATGAAATTTAGAATGAAATATAATTATAAAAGATTTTGCATTGCTTTATACTGTTCATTATCTATTACACCTTGTCTTAATAATTCATCACAAACTGCAACACCTTCATTTCTTGCTCCAGTGTTACCTGCATTCCATGCAGCTATACACAAATAAAGTCGATCAATCAATGCATCAGGGTCACTTGGAAGAATTATAGTTTGTATTCTACCTTCAATTCCTTCTCCTCTTAATTCACGTTTCCTATTTAATTTTATATTTTTCCAAATGGGTGCTATTATTTCTCTGTATTTTAAACTACGAGAGGACTTTGGTTTGTATGGTTTTCTAGAAGTAATTGCATCTGTTTGTATTAATAGATCTTGATATTTTTTAAGATCATCTTCATTATATACTCCTTTATTAGGATTAAACTTTACTATCAATTCCCAAAATCCAGGAGTACTATAATATTTTTCATCCTCAATAATGATATCGTTATCATTAATATGTATTGGTTTTTTTCCAATATAAAATATACCATCTACATCACGTATCCCAAATGTAGTATCTGTAGATTTTTTACTTTTAGAATACAATTTTAGATAATCTGATGCAATTTTTCCCACAGTCATTCTTCCAATAGTCATTCTTCCAACAGTCATTCTTCCTACTGGATCCGAAGGATCTAATGTGTCTGAAAGACCTACTCCGCATGGATCCGAAGTATCTTTTAAATTAGTTTCATCCATCCTTTCATTTAAATCATTCTGCTTTACTCTTTTATCTAAATAATCTTTAACAATTTTATCCCTCATTTCAGGATCTTCAATTTTTAGAAATGGCATGCTTTTTATAAGTAAAGATAAAAAACGTAAAACATTATGTTTTAATGGATGCATTTTTACTAAATTTGTTTTGGAGTATATTAATTGCTTCATCTCTTCCTTGTTTAATGAATGATTCTTTAGTTTGCTCATTCATTAATTCTTTTGAATTTGTTCTAATTTGCTCAAGCATAGTTTTGAATTTTTTAAGTTCACTAAGTATTAGTTTAAATTCATTGTCATCTATATTTCCATCTACTAAAGCTTTAGAAATATAATCACTTATTGCATTTAATTTTGAATCAGCAAGTACTTTAATCTTTTCATGCTTTTCTGCTTTTAAATTTAATTTTTTATTAACTTGTCCTCCTATTAATGATAATACACCTGCTCCTAATGCAGCACCTTCACATGCAATAGCTACTGGTGCTGCTACTATTGTTGCTAAAAAACCGATTCCAATAGTTCCAAGTGCCATAGTGCTTGCTAGTAATGAATTATCAATAGCTGAAATTATTTTTACAGCTCTATGGTACTTTTTACTTAACCTATTTCTCTTTTCTCTTTCATTCTCTATTTCTTTTTGAATATCACTAATTGTATTTAAACGATATACATGTGCACTAACAATCTTATTTTCTATTTTTATTTCTTCATCAGGTGCACTTGGAAGAGTTGGATATAAATTATTTTTATCTTGTATATTTGAATAAATATCATTACATAGCTTTTTGCAATTAAACTCCATTTTAATAAGTAAAAAATAAACTTTTAAAAAATAATTTTTTTAAAAAATAATTACAATAAATTCACAAAGCACAAACTATCCCCTTTTTTAATCAATATATCAGAATCAGAATTATTAACAACATTTATCATAATATCTTCAACAGTCTCTGATATGACAGAGTTTTGCAAACTTAATATTTTTCGTTTAAGATCTTCTTTTAATGAAACTAGCACAACACTTTCATTAACTACAACACCAAACTTTAAAAGAATATGTTGATGTGATAGATATTGTATTTTAATGTCTTGTTGTGCAAATATTTCATATTTATTATTATCTATTAATACTGAAGGATGCTCTAAATCTTTGAATATCTTTGTGTATACTTTAGAACAAGTAAGTTGTTTTGGAGTATCACGTGGTATATTTCCTAAAATATGTAATGGCATTTTATTATATGAAAATAATAAATCATAAAAGTAAATTCAAAAATGGAATATTAGCAAATGGTGAATTTGGTCCTAATAATAAACCTGATCCTGTTGATGTATATCCATTTCCACTACGTAAGTACAATCCATCACCTATAGAACTACCTTTACTCCATGGTGTCAAATATAAACCATCTCCTGCAGCAGACATTTTAATTCCTTTTCCATTCTTTTTTAAGTACACAACACCCTTTCCAGCAATTTTATCAACCATAGCTGATCCAGCTGCTGAACCTACTCCTGCTAATAAACCAGATGTAAGAGCTGGAGCAACGCTTGATACTAAAAACTTTCCAGCACTAGCAAGGAAAGGTAATAGTGCTCCTAGAAATCCACCCTCTATTTTAGAATTGTGAATGAGTTGTGATTTACTTAAATTAATTATCACACCAGTACCTTTCTCATATGCTTTCGTAATTTTATTCAATTGCCTTTTTGTTACTGCTAATACATGATCACCATTAAGATCTGAATGAGCTAATTTAATACTAGCTCCATAACCACCATCATCAATTACTTTTTTAATTTTTTTACAAATCTCTAATATCCATTTTATATATATCAAGATTTTTATATAAAAAAAAATTTTTATGTATAAAATGATGTACTGCGTTATATGTAGAAAAAAAACAAATACACTAAACTTGCAAAATGTTGTAAGTAAAAACAATAGAAATATGCAACGTGGAAATTGCGATATTTGTGGAAGATTAAAATCTCAATTTGTACCATCAAAAACAGGAGGAGATTTAGTAAGTTCAATTAATTCAGCAACACGTAAAATAAAACTACCATGGTCAAAGTTTCCAGGTGAAATGCATCTACCTGGAATGAACTTTGCTGGTCCTGGTACTAATTTAGATGAACGATTCACTTCTACTGATGCATATAAAGATTGGAGTAAACCTATAGATAGAGTTGATAATGCAGCTTACCATCACGATCTTGCATATAAATACTTAAATGACACAGCAAATAGAAATTTAGCTGATAAAATTATGATTGAAGAAATGGATGCTATAAAACATCCAACAATGCGTGAAAGAATTGAACGAGGTATTATAAAACCTATTATATCATCTAAAGCAAAATTTGGACTAGGTTTTGAAAAAAACTACAATCGATCAGCGAAAAAGACAAGGAAAAAAATGTGAAGTGGACTGATGAACTTGCAAACGAACTTCATAGACCAGTTATAAAGCATTTTAGAAAAAGAAAAGTATTTGTCAATGGAATTGATAAAATATGGGCTGCTGATTTAGCTGATATGCAATCTTTATCCAAATTCAATGACGGTATAAAATACTTACTCATGGTTATAGATGTATTTTCAAAGTATGGATGGATTGTTCCGTAGAAGAGTAAAACTGGAGTTAATGTTGCACATGCTTTGAATAAAATATTTAATCATAGAAAGTGTGAAAAATTGTGGGTAGATAAAGGTAAAGAATTTTATAATAAGCATGTTAAAGCGTTAGGGATAGATATATATTCAACTGAAAATGAAGAAAAAAGTTCTGTAGTTGAACGTTGGAATAGAACCATGAAAGAGAAAATGTTTAAATACTTTTCAGCTAATTCAACTAGAAGATATATTGATATTTTAGATGAATTGGTAAATAATTATAACAACACAAAACATTCTTCAATTAAAATGACACCAGTTGAAGCTAGTGATAAAAAGAATAAAAATATTGTTTGGCTAAACTTGAATGGAAATGTAAGATCAGAATCAGTGAAACCTAGATTTTCAATAGGTGATAAAGTTAGGATAGCTAAAAAAAAGAAAACATTTGAAAAAGGATACACACCAAGATGGACTGAAGAAGTTTTTACTATATCAAAAGATCAATACACAGATCCACCAACTTATAAAATAACTGACTACAATGGTGAAGAAATACAAGGCACTTTTTATGAACAAGAACTTCAAAAAACAAATCAGGAAATATTTAGAATCGAAAAAGTGATTCGTAAACTCAAAAACAAATCATTTGTAAAGTGGTATGGATATCCTGAGTCGTTTAACTCTTGGGTTGATAATAAAAATATTGAGAAAATTATAATATAGAATCATTTTTTATAAAATATAATAAATTTTATAAAAAATTTGATCGTGATCAACTTTTTTTAGATTGATTTGACCTAGAAATAAAAAAACGATCAAATCGATAAGAAAAAAAATTGAATTTTATCAAAAATTTATAAAATATAATGTGAATTGAACCTGAAATAATGTGAAAAAATGTGGATAGTAAAATGGTAAAATCAAAATGAGCCAGAACTCTCAAAGCATACTACTTTGCTGTTACAGTGAATCATTCTAGGAAGGTTTTTAATCCAAACATAATAAGATTTCTCTTCTTAAATTAGTAAAAGATCAATGTTAGCCCATCCCATTTTGACCCTTATGAACAAAAATATGAACAAACGTGGTTTTTAAACACGATAGCGTTGAGGCCTATATAAATATTGTTAAAGATTTTCTAATGAAATTTTTTTATTTTTTATTTTGGATGACTATTCATAATCGCGCCACACTTTTAAAGTTTACCATTTTTACATTTTTTGAGTTTTTAAGGGCATTTTTAAACAATCAGCGCGATTAGAAATTTTCAAATCATTAGCTATATAGCATTATATATAATAACGTCATTACAAAAAATTATTGGTTTTTTATTTATATTGATTGTGCGCATTTTTATTACTATTAATTTTGTTGACTGGTGGTATTTATGAAATTAAAAAAACGTGGTTTTTAAATACGATAGCGTTGAGGCCTAATACACAGTTTTTAGAAATTTGTTAAATGCTTTTGATCTCATGAAGTTCACCCACTTTCAGCCCTGACTAGTTAAAAGGAGTTTGTAAAAGACTAGCTAAGTTTCCTGGCCGGAAAAATATTGTTAGTCTTATTCTTGTTAGCCTCCTGCCATCATTTCGTCAGCTTCATATAGTCACAGCCGTAAATAAATCTGTTAAGCAGGAGTATAAACTATTTATATCATAAAACCATAAAAGGTTAAAAAGTAGTAAGGGAAAAATAAATAAAAAATGTAAACAAAATGCATAAGTTTCTAATTTTAAAACTATTTACATTTAGATTTTTAAGAAGTGCAAAGATTATATGGAACTTACGGAAAAAAATCAGTCCATTAGGCGAAAATAAACAAATATGGAGTTGTTTCACACGCCTTGAATTTCATAAAGGTAAAGTTGCATTTCTTTAAAATCAGGCAGGTTTTTATTCTGAGTTATAAAATACTCAAGATATCAATAGAATGTTATGTTTACGATGTTTAGATTTTTTATGTTTACGATGTTATATTTAGATTTTTTATGTTTAAAATGATTTATTTTATATGAAAAATTGTAATATTGTTTAATCAGTGAAATAACAATTAATAATAATAACAATAATAATAATAGAATGACTAACTACATTTCTCTCTCCAGGGCATGGTGGTTTTTGACCTGCGACTTATCTGGTTCTGCAATTTTTAAATTAAAACTTAATTTCATATGTTTTGATATTTTAGCCTTATTATTTAAAAATAATTTTTATCATAAAATAATAAATTGTTTAAAACAATGGGTTGTAAAATGGTTTAAAATTTAAAATAATTTTCTTTTTCCAATGACAGACTTTTCTTAAAATCAGTAATGTAATAAAAATGAAACCAATAGTAATAGCATTTTTTTTTTTTTATCTTGTCAAAATTAAATGCAATAAGTTTTTAGCAGTGTAATTTTAAACCTTATTTTATCTACATTATTTTTAATTTACACTTTTAAGATCAACAAGGCTATTAGCAGATGTATATTGAGCCTGCTGCAGAGGTGAAATTCAAATCATGGTAAAACCATACTCTGTTAAAAAGTTCCGTATTTCTACGGAATTATTTTCCGTTATATGTACGGAAAGTACCCGTTTGACAAAATTGAACGGAAATTTTCCTTCTTTTAAAATAAATTTTGAAACACTGAAATTTCCGTTGGAAAAAGTTTTTATTATTGAAGCCAAAGTAAAATTTTAGCAAGCAAACTTGTCGCATTAAAAAGCATTTTTTAGATTTTTTAGGTAGCGTGTTTTTTTAATATTACCAATTCTAGTGAATATAAATATATATATATATATATATATATATATATATATATATATATATATATACACATATATATATATATATATATATATATATATATATATATATATATATATATATATATATATATATATATATATACACATATATATATATAGATATATATATATATATATATAGATATATATATATATATATATATATATATATATATATATATATATATATATATATATATATATATATATATTTATATATATAAATCAGAGCCGTAACCACAATTTTAATATGGAGGGGGGGAGGGGGAAAGGCTGTTTTTTCAATCGAAGAAGAAACACAATTTAAATAATGGGGTTTCTTCGATTGAAAAAAAAAGTGGTTAGGAGGAGAGTTATGATAAAGAAAAAATTTGAAAATAATAACTTATAATAACTAAATAACTTATAATAACTAA
Organism: Hydra vulgaris; assembly: GCF_038396675.1. Classification (NCBI taxonomy): domain Eukaryota; kingdom Metazoa; phylum Cnidaria; class Hydrozoa; order Anthoathecata; family Hydridae; genus Hydra; species Hydra vulgaris. Next base: position 70,583,696 of record NC_088920.1, on the reverse strand, counting down.
AACAAACCTTTTTAAATTAGTTTTTGGGTACACTTATTGCCTTGAAAACAGATAAGTAAGTAATAACAGATATGGTTAAAAAGTTTTTTACAGGAAAGACAATGAAAATCATTGTCCCAATGTTGAATTTTTGTAATTATATCTTTTAGAATGGTTTTTACTTTTAATCTGTCTTTTTTATTATATTTTACTTTCTTTTTTTTATTAAAAGAATAATAATTTTTAACTGAGGATAAAAATTTGATAAGTCAGCTTTTTTGTTCCATTTAAAATTTAATACATGTATTTACATATGTATTTTTTTTTTTTTTTTTTTAAGCAGTCAGACAAATAATGTGTCTGCATTGCCTCTTGCTTTGTAAATCTCTTTTAAATAACGAACCTGAATGTCACCCGTTGAGACAAATTACATTACTTTGATTTGTAAAAATCGATTATATGTACACAATATTTATTTGTTTGTTTATGTTTACTATTTTTCTTCAATGTTACTTTTTATAATGTAAAAAAATATATTTAATAAACTTTGTATATTTCAACTTCTTTTATAATATATATTAACTTTTCATAAGTTTTCATTGTTGTAAAAAGTTCTATTCATAGATTTCTTTTCGCTACCACAATTTTTATTACATGTTCTTTCTTTTTTTAAAAAAAAGTAGAATTAGAATAATACTTTATTTAAAGTTGATTTATAACCGAATTAATACCCTCCAGCTAGTTTTACTTATTTTTACACAAGAATGTAAACAATAAATACAAAAAAGCGTGATGATAATCAGAAACTACTGAGAAACCATCGTGTTACATGATTTTTCTCTCATCAAGCGATTCTAACAGTTATAATTATTTCTTTTCCAAAACTAGATTAACTTGGTTTCAATATTTTCCAAGCCTAGATTAACTTGGTTCAAACTATGAAATTAGTTCAATTTGATCCTTACTAACAGCACCTAAAGAAAGGAACTCTTAAATATATAAAAATTGTAAAACAAAGCAGGGAAACAATAAATGCAAAAATATTTTATTGGGTAATATTTAGTTATAATAATTTTTCAGTTCTTTTAATGTGCCTTATTATAGTTTCTTCATTGGCATACTGGTCCGAGGTCATTAATTTTTTATTCATAAACTTCCACCTCCAAACTTTGTTAAACTAAATTATAGCATAGAAAAACAAATGAAGGTCATTACTTCCAGTGGCATACGATATGAATAAGCCGTAAATCTTTTGAGTTGGAGGCAAGCGTTTTACTACCCCATTTTGCAGTCTTCTAACAAAAAGGTTGTAACTTAACTGACATTTTTGCGTAACGGAAAAAAAAACGGTTTTAAAGTCGAGTTGTTTTCGATGCAAATCAGAAAAAATTTTGATATTTTGCAAAACAACATTTCGCAAAATATCAATTAAAACCTTATTGCACTGAGCCGACATCATGAGCCAACGTTATAATGGTTATAGTAGTAATAATTCCTTTTATGCTCATCAGCGAAAAAATTGTCAAAATATCTATGATAACAAAATGACTTTTTATATAAAATTTATAAATATTTTTATCAACTCTGAACATCAAAATTAAAAGATGATGAATATTTTTTAAATCCATCCAAAAAGAATTTATTTTTTTTTCTTCCTATCTTAGCTAGACTAAATTTTTTTTATTTGTCAAAAAATACATGTCACTCAAATGTTTTACAACAAATTTTTAAAGTAAATTACTTTGTTTTAAGATAATTATTTTCTTTTTTTTGAATTGACACACAAAGCATTTTACAACTTTTGTACAATGCTTTATTTACGCCTATTGTACTTATTGAGTGTTAGAGTACAAGACATCTTGCCTTGCAGAGATTCCTTAATTCCAGCATCTCTGCAAGGCAAATAGTGCCAAGCACCCACTGCACTCGGTATTCCAGTGTCACTGTAGATCATACTAGTTGCCAACATTATTAGGTAAAGCCAAATGCGGTCAAGCGCCTATTGCGCCCGCTATTGCTGCATTTTTGGAGACCATACTAATCCCCAACATCATCCGCTAAAGTCAAACGGAAAACTTAAAAAATAAACCTAAATTTAACAAGCTTATACCTCCAATACATTAGAGTTTAAACTACGCAAGATAGTGTTCTTTGGGAAAAGCTGATCTGCACCAAAGCGCTAAGATAATTACCATTCAAAAAAAAAATTAATTTATATAAAAAGTAAAAAATTTTGATGTTTTCATATTTGAGAATCTTTTCATTTGTATGCCGAAGCGGTTTTTAGAAGTTTTAGTATATTTATTACCTTATAGCACAAGTTAAGTTCGGGTTACTTTATGATATACTTAGATATTTATAATTAGTTCTTTGTGATTATTTCTAAGTTATCTCGAGCCCAAAACAAGGCTCAAAAAAAAAAGTTCAACACGTCTTTGCAAAAGGATGTTTGTTTAAAATATCAGTAACGCATAATCCTAAAGAGTTTGTTGTTACAAGATTTATTGCTCAGTAATCACGAAGTATCTTCGGAGTCATATCACCTATACCACAATTATCGCAAACCAGTACCTGAATGACAAGCTGAAATTTATAACTTGCTTCAAATGAATGTCAATCTGACACTTGTATCTAATGTATTACACCAAGAACACTCATGTAAGGGTAAAAGATTTGTAGGAAGCAAAAACTGTTAAAAGGTATTGGCTCGATTAATGAAGCTGTTCAAAGTGCACTCTCACAACCTCGAGTAATTAGTCGAGTAATTTCAGGAAAGATAACGTTTTCGAAGTGTTTTTTTTCAAACTGTACAACAGCAAATGTTTTTTTCAAAGTTTAAAGAAATCGGGGAGACCAGGGCTAGTTCCAACAAGATTAAAAAAACTGCATTTATCTCCTTAAATTTCAATATTTTTGAATTTTTTTTTCAGGGTTATAAAATAGATCTTAGTGACATGTTAATCCAACATTGATAAATATAATATAAAACTTAGTTATTCCTCAATAGTGAACCAAAAGTGAAAAAAAAATGTTGCAACTTACCCCGCATCAGGGCAAGTTGCAACAGTGAACGGGGCAAGTTGCAACACAATACTTTAAAAGAATAAGCTTTGTAGAGTTCACAGAAAAATTATCAATCCTTTTTTTTTTTTGGCAACAAAAATTTTATAATTACAATAAAAGAAAGTAGTGTTTTTCTTGAGCTGCAAAACATTTATTATGCTAGACTTCACATATACCTGACTTGTTTAGTAAACTAATAACCGTTTTTGAAAAAAAAAAGTTCTCTTGGTCAAATAAAGAACAATTAAGTTTAAAATAAAGGCAAGAGGAGTGTTTGGGATATTTAAGTTCTGTTTTTTTCTGATTTTAGGATATAAAAACACAATAACATTTTGTTTAAAAAACAATTTTTTTAATCCAAAAAATTACATTAATTCCATTTTAATTCACCTTTAATGTTTTTTATTTTTGTTTTTTGATGTAGAAGTATAAGACTTTCTCTATTTAGAACTAACTTCTTTTTCAGCCATCAGTCGCTGTTTTACTGGAGTATCTGTAAGAATTTCTGCATACTTTCTCTTTGGTCTAGTGAGTATTTTTTTCCTAGGTTCTGCTTTTGGCAGAGGTCTTACGTTCTCTGGGGAAAATTCTAATGATGCCGGAGATAGAATTGCATCTGAGATTGAATTTGATACACTAATATCAATACCTGCTTTAGATTGAGTTGCTGGACGATCAGTAACAAATGATGGAGCAAAATCTGCATCTGAAAATATATCCTTATCATATGGGAATATTCCTGCCACTCTAAAACCAGATGTTATGTTTTATTTTGTAAGAGAATGCTGTGAGGCTATTTTTGCAAATCATATATACTCGTTACCATTGTTTCATCCATGAGTCTTCTGTATTAGCAACACATTTTTTGTATGGTCCGAATACAGATCTATCTAGGTTGCAACTTATGTGTGCAATGAGGAGGGAAGGAAAGCAAAACTATACCATTATATTTATACACAATGTTATTAATTGAACAGATAAATGAGATGGTTGTCTAAAAGTAATAGCACAGGGCTCTCTTTTTTGCGCTTGACATGCCGAATAAAGTGGTTTAAGTAAGTAACAGAGTACTCCTTATTCATCCAGCCTAACCCATTCAAAGCACCAATGCATTCATTTGGTCCATCACAAATAAAGGGATAAAAAAAATTTTTTCTCGGAAATAGACACATTGAGGCACACTACTGCCACATGCATTTACAGCTAACACCATTGTCACTAGTGTCCCCCGTTCTTGAGATGTTAACGCTCCAACTTGCTTAATACCTTAACGAGCACTTATCTTGTTTGGTTTTTTCACAGTGGTGATATCAGCCTCATCAACATTGTAAATATTATATGCAAAAAAATGATTTCTATTTAAAACATCTGATAATTTTTGAAAAAATACACCTACATTAGCACGATTAAAACTAGTTGCTTGTGCAAGACTTGTTGCTTCTGGAGTTCTGATAGACAATCCTAAATGTTGATTTAAAAACCCTCTCATCCAGTTAGGATCAGCCATTGAAAGTTTTAACAAAGATTTTGGAAAATTGGTGTTATACTTTATAAAACATTCAAATGCAAGTTTTCGTGCTTTATAAGCTGATAATCTAAAATAAATATCATAAGCTGTTGATATATATGAAGCAAGTAGTTTTTTCTTGTTCTAAATTGAAAACTTGGCGTGACTTTTTATAACTAGGAATAGGTAGCGGCATTCACATATAAACTCTTTTTACTTTATTTATGTAACGAAAAAGAGTTGAGTAGTGGATTCCATACTTTTTTGCTGATGCTCTAATCGATATTTCTTTTCCATCAATAACATGGTTTGCTGCCTCTATTACCACTGCTGTTGGATAAAGTCCTTTTTCAGTTTTTCTCTTATAAGTTCTCATTTAAAATTTTTACTTATTCACAAAATAACAGTTTAATCAAATAACAATAAAATAAAAAAACATTAAAGTCATTTTATAAAACTTAACCTACATCATCATTTATTTATATATGAATGATTAATGTATCTATGCATATATGTATGCATGTATATATATATATATATATATATATATATATATATATATATATATATATATATATATATATATGCATATGTATATATATATATATATATATATATATATATATATATATATATATATATATATATATATATATATATATATATATGTATATATATATATATATATATGCCTAAATAATATATATGTATATATTGCCTAAATAATACAGCAAGTGTTGTGACTTGTCAAATTTTTTGAATGACGGCTCTGGCCCACCTTCATGTGGTGTCTATCGTTAAAAATGGTTGAAACATAGTTTCATTTCTGAAATTAATCATTTTAATCATTCACTAAAAGCCAAGACAAAAATATATCATATTATCTTTAAAATAGTTATACTTTATTTTATTTTTTAACATTTTATTTATTATTTAATTTGAAATAGAAATTTTGTTTGCTAACCAAACAAAATGGCTAGCTCGTTAACTATACTGTATGGTCCTTACTTCTGTTAATGTAATAATCACATGAAAGACTTTATTATAGATTTTTGCTTTACTTGGTTAGAAAGATGACATGATTTTTACAGCCAATTGACTTATAGCCCCACAATAGTAGTTGTATAACTTTTTTAGTAATATATATCCAATTAAATAATAACTTTTGGTTAGAAGTGGAAGGGCCATTAGAATGCCCCTTTCTTATGACATATTTGGATACGCCCTCCCTTATACTCCACTCTCTTAAGACCATGGATGCTCCACTAATGTATCTTTTAATCTAGTAGAATATGTTTTTTACTTCTTTGTTGCTGTACTTGAAATATTCAATCAGATATTTCAAGAATTGAAACATTTTTTGATATTATAGTACTAAAACATCATAAACATATCTACTGTGAATTTTACATTCATCTCCGATATTTGGTGGTTGACTGGTATGAATTTATTTTTTAATTTATTAACAATATATTTCCATTTTCATAATTTATTTTTTAAACTTATTGCTCAAACTTTGAAAATAATAATTTTTTTTTAGGTTGGGTGGAGAGGTGGGTTGTGGGTAAGTGGTGGGCATACACCCCTTCCGTAATAGAAAAACCACTTTTATACCTAAGATTGTATAACATAATTTTATATTGTGTACTAATTTTATTCATTTTAGTAAAGATATAAATATTTATAAAATCTAGTCGTTTTTGATCCTAGGGTGTATCAAACCATCGCCACCACACCCACCTCTATTGCTAACATACACCTCTTGTATATTTTAGTGGTTTACTATAAATTTAAAACAACTTTTTTGTGTATTTATATTGCTTATGTCTTTAAAAAAACTTTTTTTCTGAAAAATGTATTGCGTTTTATACGGGCGAGGTTGTGGTTTTGTTCCCCTTCTGTCCATCAGATACACCCGGTGGTTAGAGGTTAGCATAAAATTGTAGCCCACTCTTACACCTATCTTTTGACACCAAGATATTTGTATTTCGATAAGAATTAGCAAAGTTATGACAATTTAAGTGAAGAAAAACATTATTTTTTTATTGACCACAGTTTCTTCTACAAATCCTTATATAGAAAAATCTGTACTTAAACCGTCATAACTTTTGAAACAATTGTTCGATTTTGATAATTTTTTCACCTTTAAAATACTGTAATAATCCTCTTTCTAATGATATATAACATTATAGTATTCAAACAATTTGAAATTTTTTACTCACGCACCTAATATAATTATATATAAATAACTTATATATAAATAAAAAATAACTTGTACATAATATTATGTATATTATGATATTATTGGTAATATTACAAGCATACAATTTTAAATCAAAGTCAAAAAATATCAATGATTAAAAAGTGAGGTAGATGCATAACAATAAAGCCATTTTTTGCATTTATATGTAAACACTTAATATTTATATCTCACGGTGGGTAAACTTTGCTAACATCAGTCATTTTGCTTGCATAAAATATAGAAAAATCAATGGTAAAGAGTGGATCTGTAAAAATGGTTTAAAAGCTTTAAATTTCCTAAATATAACCTATTCATCACAACATTCGCCTGTTTGGTCTATTTAAATGTTTCTGACTAAACCAAAGTTTTGATTTAACTCAAAGCAGTTATTACCATTACTAGCAGAAACAAAACTTTATATTTCATCATTTTAAAAAATTTTAACAGTGTCTCAATGGAATAGTTACTTTATGTTTAATAGTTACTGGAACATATGTTAAACATATATGTTGAACTTTAAAAATTTATTTTTAAAAGTTTTATAAAAAAGTTCTTTCATAATGGTAATAAATGAAATTTTAAAACAACATCTTTTTAATAGAGTTTCACAGTGAAAAAATTGTATTGAAAAAGAAATATTCTCTTTGATTACAATGTAAATATAATGCATACAAAAAATATAATGCATAATAGTAAAACTTTTAAATTTATTTCACGCACAATACGAGTTATAAACGGCAACCATCGAGTTTTGTTATGATTTTTTTTAATTATCAGTTCAAACCTTTTGGGAACCTTATGGGAAACCCATCAAATGCAATGTTAGTAAATAAGTTTTCAACATCATAAGAAACTATAAATTTGTTAGTTACGTCAACTTGTTTTAAATCTTCAACGAATGAAAATGAGTCAAAAGTGGTATAATGTTTTGGTAAATATGGAGATAATAAATCGGAAAGATGTTTAGCAAGTTTTTAATTATATGTGCCAATTGTTGAAATAATTGGTCGAAAAGATGGTAGAGAAGAATCTAACTAAGTTTGTGCATCTTAGGTAGAGCATAAATTCTTGCTGTTTGTGAACCAACAGGATAAATTATATTGTAAATGCCTTTTTCAGAACATTTAAGTTTTTTAAGATACCCTTGTAAAGATACTTCTCTTTTTATAGTTGGATCATCTTTTAATTCTTTAAATTTAGTTTTATCACTTATAATATTATTAAGAGAATTTATATAGTCAACTTTATTTAGAACAATTATACCATTCCCTTTGTCTGGTCTTGTTATAACAATGTTTTCATTCTTCCTGAGTCTTTATATTATTTTGTGTTTTCTCAGACAACCTTCAGACGGCGTATAAAAAGCATAAAAGATCCACTTCCTAAGATGCTTAAATCTAACGTTGTCTACAAATTTTCTTGTGCTGGCTGTAACGCCAGTTATATTGGAGAAACCTCCAGACATTTGACAACACGGATAAATGAGTACCTTACGAGTGACAAGCAATCGCATAATTTTAAACATTTAAATTCATCCATTAATTGTAAAACATTAACTAACTATGATTGCTTTCAGATTTTAGATACTGCCTCTTCCATTAACAAATTAAAAATAAAAGAAGCACTTCATATTAAATGGGAAAATCCTTCTTTAAATAAACAAACATCTCATTATATTATAAATTTATCTATTTAAACTTACTATATTATTATTATTATTAATATTTTAATATTAGGAAGTTTATTTTTTCATAATTTGTAATATAATTTTTAATTGGTTTGTAACAAGTTTATTTGTCCGTTAATTTTTCTCTGTATTGACTTCAGTTTTTAAATTTATTTACCAGAGTAAATTGTAAATTAAATCTTTTGAAAATGTTGTAAGACTACGAAACATGTCAAGAATAAAACATATTGTGATTTTTATTAAAATTTTTACAAATTTATTGCTAATGCGATGTTTGAAATATATATATATATATATATATATATATATATATATATATATATATATATATATATGCATATATACATATATACATATATACATATATACATATGTATACATATATATACATATATATATATATACATATATATAATATATATCAGGCAATCAAAAAAGTTCGTGCGGTTTTGCAGACCCATAAATAAATACACATAAAAACAATTTTAATAAAGTTTATTCTGAGAAATAGTCTCCTTCAGCAAGAATAACTTTCTCCCATTGTGAAACAAGCTCTCAGCAGTAATGATTTGTCCACTTGGTAACAACTCATAGTGAACGATACCTGCTGTAGTCCACCATGCACGCAGTAGAACCTTTTGTTGGTGAATGCTTGGTTTAGGAGTTATTGGTACTGGATCGTTACTGGCTAGCCAATGATATGTTCTTTTTTTGTTGCAGTACATAATCCATTTTTCGTCGCACGTCAACATCCGGTCAAAAAATGGCACTAAATTGTGGCGGGAAAGCAATGAAGAACAAATGGTTAAGCGCTGTAGATGTTTGTTTCACTCAACTCATAAGGTACCCATTTTATCAACTTCCAACGTCTTCCAAGTTGGTGCAAATGTAATCGAATAGTTTCATCACTCACATTAAATCTTAAGGCAAGGTCCTGACATGTTTGACAGGAGTCCTGCTCGAATGCCAGCTTGATATCCTCGTTGTTTACGATGGATGGTCTTCCAAATCTTGGTTCATCTTCAACGTTTTCACTTCCAGAAGAAAATTTTTAATCCACTTTTGACCCGACCGTTCTGCAATGGTACCTTCCCCAAAAGCAGCGCATATCTTGCGACAAGCTTCTGCAGATTTGTTTCCAAGTTTGAACTCATAAAGTAAACAGGCGCAAATTATCGCATCTTACACAGCCATACTCCACTTAAGACTTTTAAATTTAAAACGCACTAATAAAACTTATGAAACACACTGATTGATTCTCCTTAAAACAAGCTTTAATTTATATGCAAAATCATCCCCCCACCACAACCAGTTTTATTAATACATTTCTTAGAAATAGGCAATTAGGATAATTATGTATATATATATATATATATATATATATATATATATATATATATATATATATATATATATATATATATATACATGCGGGGAATTTGATATTATATTTTATTAAATTATATATAATATAATATTATAAGTTAATATAATAAGTTTCGCAAAGACATTAAATAAATAACTACTAACGTAAAATAAAAATTACTATCGTTTTATTAATATATTGCCATTTGACTGCGAATCAAATTATGTTAGAAATATTAACTCTTTTTATATAAAATTCACAATAGTTATTCGCTCCCTAGCGGATTATAAAATGTTGTTCAAAGTAAACTCATAAAAGTAAACTCATAAATTTGTCATTTTTTGAAATTAAATTGTCGTTACTTCAAATACGAAACTCTAATTGCTCTCTAGTTGATTGTAAAACGTGATGCAATGCAAACACATAAAATCTATTGAAAATTCGAAACGGTAATTTCTCCCTAGCGGGTTGAAGAAACTCTTTTAAAAAGCTTGCGCTAACGATGAGCAAAATCATTATTTTGATTGTGATGTAAACAATACTAATAAATCAATATTAAAATAAGGATAAAACCGCATTACTTAACTTATTGATGGTCTCGTATGGAAATGCTTATCCCGATAAAAAAAAAGGCTAATATCCAGAAAGAAGTTCATAGTATATGGAATTCATTAAAAGAAGAGAAACTGGTGCATAAGGATCTTGAATCAAAAGTAATGTATTTAATCAATTTATTTAATGAAAAAGCAATGAAGTTCAAGAGCAAGCAATTATCATTTTGGGCCAATACTCCAAAACAGTCTGCCTCCACGTATACTCCACTTAAATTTGACAAAAATTCCTCACAGTTTTTGAGTCCACCAATGAGCGATCTGTTATTGATGATCAACAAAGTTCATTAACTTTGAGTTTTTTGACGACGAAAAATCAAAAAAATGCAAGAACAGTGGCTCAAGATCAACTTAATTCTGAGATTGCAGCTTTAATTTGTGAAACTGCTGGACTGAAGACTACAAAGAGAAGTGGATTCATTACTAAAGCTGAAGAGGATGATTTGAAAAAGAAAAAGAAGAAACTAGCTCATCTATGTAAAGAACTGGCCAAAAAAAAGTATGATCAAGCTCAACAGAAGAAAACTAGAGAACTGAAAAAAGCTAGAATGGAGGATATCTGCTTTGAGCATCCAGAAGTCAAAGAAAAACTAAAAATCAGAAAGAAGCCTGGTCGGCCGTCATTAGAAGTAGATCAACCTCTTCTTTTTTTTTCGATTATGGATATTACTCTCCATGATTTGTCCGCTGATGAAAGACGTCGCACAGTGAGTCAGAAAGGTAAAAAAACGGCAAAAATTATATAACTATCATATATAATTATGTGATACATCAATATTATCGTATTTTGGGTCAAAAAATTTAAATTTTCCATTAAAAATAATTTTTACGCGTACCTATGACGCGTAAGGCGCGCGCATACGCGTGTAACTGTTTTTTACGCGCGTAAAATATAACCAAAATAAAAAAATCGAATTCTTTAATCCAAAATTCCATATAAAAGAATACCACATTTTTTTTAATCTAAATATTTCTTGTGCCTAAGGCTCGTACTACTTACGCGAATACGCGTTAGAGACTTTTACGCGCACAATGACTGACTTAATTTAAAAAAATTAAATTCCTCAAACCAAAACATTTATTAATTAAAAAGAAAAACTGGTTCGAAAAATATTTTAATATTATATAATATTAAAATATATTAAAAACAAAATAAATATTTATCTTATCTAATTTTTCTTTCAAGAAAACAAAAAAAAAAAACCTAATACTAATAAAAAGGCTTTATTTCATTATTACAGCATTAACAAAGATAAAACTTCAGGGGTAAGTGTTTTTCCATTTTCAACGTTGTATTTTTTAAAACAAGTGTTTGATATTACAGGATCACTTCTAATCAACAAGTATTGGTACTGGTTTTTCATAACATTCTTTCTAGATATCATGGCTTTATGGTTTAATCTAGCTTTGCGAATTTCTTTATTTAGAGCCTCTTATGACTCTTCAGAGAAGTAACCAATTGGCAGTTCTAATGCCTCAGATATCTGCGCACCATGTTCCAAGAGTTTATGAACAGTTGGGGGAATCACATACCAGCAATAGTTTTTGAGTATAAGAGCTGTAGTTGCATAGCAATACTGGCCAAAACTTTCAGAGTTCAACTCATAACAGGAGCATACTGCTATTAGGATTGTCCTCAATCTAATAATTACATCTACTGCCACTCCCGTTATATCAGCGAAAGTTTCAGCATTTTCAAATGCTCTTTTGGCAGTGTTTCCATCGTTAGTGTTGCCAAAACTCTGTTTGGGCATATCAACTATAAGACTTAGCTCTCCTCTAAACCTCAGTTGAATATTCGTTTTTTTACTTTTTACTAATGCTTTTTCAGCAGGGGATTTGGCAAAGTATTTTTTAAAGTCTAATTTATATCCTAAATGTAAAATATATTCAAAACATCTGAGCCAGCAATTCAGAGTAGAAAGACCCAAAGATAAAGCTTTTTCATTGATTGGTTTAGATCTGATATATGCTGGGTTATTAAGTTCACTGGGCTTAGCTCCGCAAACATTACATGATTGCGAGGACAGAGTGTTACTGAGGGCATTAACCACTTTACCATCAAACATTGTTAAATCTAGTTTGAACTTAAATGTGATAGTCGTATCCAGTTTGCCTTCCTCTACTTCTAACTTTACTTCAAACTTGACTAGTCTATTTATTTCTGCTTTTAAATGTTCATATTCATTTCTTATCAATTCTTCCGTTTCTTTTTGATATTGGAGATGGAGGGGTCTACAGTAATGTGTACTAGAGGGCTTTTTATTTAACCATACATTTTTGTTCATGATGGTTAATTTAAGTGGAACAACAGCTGTCTGGAAAAAACTTTGTTCATTAACTTGGGCTTCACCAATATTTGTATCAGTGTATTTTTGTTTATAGACACTTTGACTGGAGGCACCATCAAAACCACCTTTAAAATGAAGTAGACCTTTAAACCTCCCCCCAATTTCAGCAAACATTCTAATAGAGTCTTGGCATTCCGTAAAAGTTAATATCCTTGTCAGAGTATGATTAAACATACCCTGTAGAGAAGTTGAAGCAGATGTTTCTGTCACAATTAAACCCTCAGGATAACATTTGTGTCTTTCATTCTTAATTTCATGAAGTGAAGGATAAATATCTGCATTATGTATTATCGATGAATTTCTAATAATTTGATACTGTTCATCAGAAAGGTCACACTGAATTTTTAAGCTCAAGGCATCTTCGGTTTTCATTTTTATCGGAAAATTTATCTTTTTGATTTTATCTTTCTCAGAGTTTGTAGCACTTTTCACAAGATCAACGAAGTCTTTTTTGCTAGGATCTCTAGTGGCTTTTTTATTGAAGCTAATGCCAATGCTTCAGCAGGATGTTTAGCCAATTTGGCAACCTTAAACAAGATAGTATTTAATATTTAAGCTTGTAAACTATTTTTTTAACTGGGTTGAATTTAATTTATTTATTAATACCTTAGATCTTCTGCTTCTATCACCTAAATCTTCCCAGTTCTTGCACTTTCTACCTGAACCTGATGCAACATTTTTTTTGTTAACAGTAATATCTTTGTTCAACCAAGTTCGCTCGTGTTCTAAAAGCCTAGAGAAGGTTCTTGTATACTTCCGCAACTTTAATCGGAATTTACATTTAAATATTATTAGAGTTTTCTTTAGATTTATCATTTCAGGTTTTTCAATACTTTCATAGTATAGACCCTCCAGTCTACAAAACTCACGTAGAAGAGCCTCGAGTAAGTTATCATGATTAATTCCTAACTCTTGAATTATAGGAACTAAATGTATTCTTTTCATGTTGAATGTAAGCAATGAACTATTTTAAGTTATTTTATACACAAGTTTTAATTTTAAAACATGCATTATGCCATCAAACGTTGCATATATTGGTTTTTGAGGCTTGAGAATTAGCACCATCTGCTTGAGCATGAGTTTTTTTACTAATAGGAACTAAATGTATAATTTGTGTAATGAATGAAAGCAATGAACTAATATTCGCTACTTTATACGGCAAGTTTTAATTAAAAACGAAAAAAAAAACACAAAAAAACCGAAGTATTTGAAAGGTCTTATTTTAATTGGGGCAAGTTTGGGCAAATGGTTTTTATTTTTTCTGCTTTCATATATACCTATTAATGGGAAAATATTAAAACTACAATGGAATCTTGTGGAATCGTTTAGTTATTAAACTAAACTCATAATTAAACTAATTTAAAAAAATTGACACATTTTTGAGATCTCAGTAATGAAAAACTAAAAACAAAATTTATTGTCAAAAATGTTGTTAGTAGTTGCCAAACATCTTAAACATATGACTTCAAATTAAATTTTGAACTGCTTTTACCCATGTCAATCTTAAAAGAGTGACACAAAAGCTAGATTTTTTTGAACGAGTTTTCCGATAAATAAAATAAAATAAATAAGTCTCGGAAAAAGGCGTATAAATTGGTGAAATCTTGAAAATTGTTCACAAAAAAGTTGAATATTGACTTTTAGTGGTAACATTATAATTAAATTAATTAATTTCCAGCAATACTTTTTTTATGGGGGGTTTTTTGCCGTTTTTTATGGATTTTGACTCACTGTGCGTCGGTCAGAGGTTCTTCGGGTAATGATAGCTTAGCTATGTTTGTTAATATTGTATTTGTTAGAATTTTACTCTTAATTAGTACTTGCACTATTGTAAATATCCTTGAAATGTTAACAACTAATTTCAAGATTTGATTTGAATAAAATTTACGAAATAAATCCCGTTTTCTTCCTGTAAAAAAGTTAATTATATCCAAATATTTTTCTTTATTACTCTTTTGCAGTTCAACTATAAAATATGTGGAAGAAGTTTGTTCTATTTTAGGGCCAGGTGAAGTGTGTTTTATTAGCCAAGACAACAAGGCTAGAGTGCTAATTGGATACACAGCAGTCAAAATACAGGCTCCGCTGTTGATGAATTTGGAGTACCGGATAACTCTCCCGGACCACGACTGGGTCGTGGCTGCTAAACACAAGCTTATACCATCTGTATACGCTGGAATTACGATCAAAAAAGATGGTCTCGGAAAAATAGATGCTATTACTTATTCTGGACCTACGTACATTGCTGTTCGATCAGGAAAACACGCATCCTCGACCGCCTTCGCTTATGGATTAGACTTTCAGCGGCTCTTGAATTTCAAAGAATTCGACTCTATTACCAGAGTTCCTCAAACTCATCATGACGAACGCTCCAGTCCGCAGTGCATTCAACAGAGCTGAGCGACGAATGGCACCTATAACTAAAGAATTATCTGGAGTGATTCTTCCGCACAAACATTACGAAACTCATCTTGATTCTCAAGGTAATTACATTGAAAAAAGTTAATTTGTAAAAATATTAATATAATTTTTACCCTATAATAACCAACATATCATTTTAAATCAGGCAGGACTATGAAACTTTGGTTTTGCTGGTCAGGCTTTGGCTTATATTTGGTCTGATCTACAAATTGACGGTTATCTAACCATTGCATAGTATATTGATCCAGACAAATCAGAGCTAGAGTCAAGGAGCCTTTTATTACAAGATCAACGTTGAATTGCCGATCATCTTCGTACAAGTCAATTTTTACTCAAATTATGAAATGTGAAAATCGTTCTTGTTGTCGGATTATTAGAAGCACTTACTTTACTCTAATTAGAGCAAGATTTCTTCCGCCACCTGTCCCTGTCAACCAAACGAGAGACGGGCTCAAAGCAGTAGATGTCTCAGAAGGAGCAAAAGAATTATTCCCATCATCCGTCTTTATGCTCATCGCATCAAACATTGAAAGCATTCTTCCTCGTACTGCCAAAGGATTTCCAATTTTGCCGTATGATGCGTTTTGTCCGTCAATTAAGTCTAGCCTAGCTGATAGAATGCTACAGCTGATAGCTGTAAAAAGTGCAATATCTACTTTGCCTTTCAAGCTATATTCAAAAAGCACGCTTCTATCCATTCTTCTGCTATAACACTCCCTCTAATCAAAAGTGTCCAACCTGTTCGTTTCGCTACAATTTTCAGACAGAATTTTTGGCAGTCATCGCCTTGCACAAGAGTTCGGAAACTGCTGAATGGAAAAAAATTTTTATAAAATATATATATATATATACATATATATATATATATATATATATATATATATATATATATATATATATATATATATTTAAACAATTTTTTAAAACGTATTCTACAAAATAGAGTGCTCAATGTTCTTAAAAGCACAAAGCAATTATAAATTTGTAGAAAGTAGTAGAAAATCACTTACCAAAAATTTTTCTCATTTAACACTGTGTTTCATAAATAAAGACTCATCAGAAATGAATGATCAAATTAATAAAACTTCAATTTATACCAAAATTAAATTACATTAAGTTGCAAATGTCTTAACTACTCTAAATTTTCACACATTTGCGTGATTTGTTGACATTATTATAAGAAGAATTCTTTAGAAATAAATACTTATGCTTTTTTAATATAACTATTATTTGACCTCATTCATTTTTATAGTTTTTAGGAGAAACTTATTTCCGTGCCTCCATTTAGAAATTAATTCAGATTTTTTGTTTAATAAGCATTCTTGGTTTGCATGAGTAATTATTTCAAATTATTTTGTAGGCATAGTATGCATTTTTTGGAAATATTGTTGTTTTAAGGACGGACCATTTCAGTATAAAATCATCAATATTTTTACCTTTTAATTCCCATGTATATTTTGACAGCATGGAGTCTTTTGAATACTTTCCATATATAAAAGATTGCTTATGATTGGCAAGCGTTTTTTCATTTACCCTCTGTGATGCAATTCACCCTCTGTTAAGTATATTATAGTATATATATATATATATATATATATATATATATATATATATATATATATATATATATATATATATATATATATATATATATATATATATATATAAACACTATCTAATTTTCTTAGACAGTCTTTTAAAACACTTTCTTCAAAAGTGTTTTACTCCTTTTTACTTCTCTGTTCTTTAAGAACATCGAGCACTCTATTTGTACTATACACTAGGTCAATTCCGTGCTCAAGTGAGTTATTTTGTTATATAAATTATATAAATTATAAATATACAAAATATAAGTTATATAAATAAATAAACTCAAACAAAAACCAAGTAATCATTCGGTTGCCATATGTTAAAAAATCACCAAACACACCATCAAGTAACGAAGAATTTAAACATTGGTTTAGAACTTTTGAATATTTTTTAGATGTGTTATTTAAAGAAAACATTGGCAAACTTAGAATTCTAACTAATTTGCTTTCTCATCAGATTCTTTAAGAACATCGAGCACTCTATTTGTACTATACACTAGGGCAATTCCGTGCTCAAGAGAGTTATTTTGATAAAATAAATAAATAAACTCAAACAAAAACCAAGCAATCATTCGGTTGCCATATGTTAAAAAATCACCAAACACACCATCAAGTAACCAAGAATTTAAACATTGGTTTAGAACTTTTGAATATTTTTTAGATGTGTTATTTAAAGAAAACATTGGCAAACTTAGAATTCTAACTAATTTGCTTTCTCATCAGATTTTTGAGTACATCCAAGCACTTAAAATACTTGGAATGATTGTAACTTTAAAGGAGTTACTTAATTACAATACCAATATGAAGCAATACGTGACCCTTTTATCAGTGGTATAGCTTAAAATGAAATCAAACAACGACTTCTCAAAAATTGATACATGACATTAGAGGTTATGTTTGACAAAGCTAGAACTTACGAATCTGCTCATAAGTATTCTGAAGATTATCTATCCTCAGTTTACCAAAAACCTACTTTTACATCATCTGTTTCTAATGAGAATACAAAAATTCTCACCACATCTGCTGCCATTCCTAACAGTACAAACTCCTCCAAAAAAAAAGTTTGCACTTTTCGTGGAAATACTGTGCTCCCTAGATATAAATGTCCGGTTTGTTGTGTTCTATTAATGAGAATGAACTGATCGCAGGAATTCTTAATCAGAATGGAACACCAGTTGCTTTTCTATTGCAATTGTTATATCAATCCGAGCTAAAACATCCTCATATTAAAAAAGAGGAATGTGAAGTTGTAGAATCTGTTCGTTTATCTGTGCCATCTACTAACTAAGAAGCATTTCAAGCTTTTAACTGATCAACAGTCTGTATTGTTTATATTTAATAAGAATAATACGAGTAAAATCAAGAATGATAAAATACATCAACGGCGTATTAAGCTTTCTTGTTACAGCTTTAATATTGTTTACCGAAAAAGAATAGATAATATTGTACCTGATACTTTTAGTTGTATGTACTCTTCAGCAATGAGCTTGTCTACTTTATTGTCTTTACACAATTCGTTATGCCACCCTGGTGTTACCAGAATGATTGCTTCTTGCAAACTACCATTCCCAGTAAATGTTATGAAATCTGTTATAAGCAACTGTTAAATCCACTGCGCACTTGTTATAAGAATCAGATGAGTTATAAGTATCTACTGCATACTTGTTACAAAATCTACTGCACACCAGGTACAAACTTAAGACTCACCTACAGTTAACTTGAAAACAATCTATTGTACACCTGTTACAAGTACCAGATGAGACTGCACACCAGTTACAAAAACCAGAGGAGACTGTGTCATTGGATATTCCTACGACATCCAGTGAGTCTCGACTTGCCATGTCCAATAAGATTGAAAATTATATTTTAATAAGACGATCAATTTGAAAGTGCACGGCTCCAAATCGGTTATTATATATTTGAACAATTGACTACTTAAAACTTAAAGATGTAGGGGAGAATATAATGAAATTGAACATTATTAATGTTGTTATATTAATATTTCTTCTTATTGTTTTTGTTAATAAAAAATTAAAATTTAATTATTCCGATAATATCATTTATCCTTCGAGTCCACAACAAGCTAAAACAATCTTTTGAATAATTTTAATTTAATTTAAGTAGCCAGTTTATGTAGGTTGAATATCTGGCTTGAAATATTTATCTGGAAACAACAGATTTAATGCAATGTTTATTTGCGTCCCATAAGTAACACAGAATATTATCAACTATAATTCCTAAACTTATAATAGTTGAAAAATTTTTCAATACACAGGAAAACAAATAAATGATTTTGACGTGATTCATATATAAACATCTTATAAATATATAAACAATTTATCCGTAAAAACAAAAAATCTAAAAATGTGACTTTACAATAATCAAAATGTCTCATAAGTAACAGTGGAATTGCTCACTAACATAATTTATATATATATATATATATATATATATATATATATATATATATATATATATATATATATATACATATATATATATATATACATACATACATACATATATATATACATATATATATATATATATATATATATATATATATATACATATATATATATATATATATATATACATATATATACATACATACATACATATATATATACATATATATATATATATACATATATATATATATATATATATATATATATATATATATATATATATAAATTATGTTAGTGAGCAATTCCATATATATGTATATATACATATAATATTATATTTCAATTACACATATAGAAGTATCATACATGATATTTCTAATAGATCATCATCTGCATCTTTAAACCACCTTAATCATCCCTGATGCACTCTCTCAAGTACACTCACTATTAACAATCTCTATATAAGATCACCTCTATAACCACAATCTCTATATAAGGCCAATCTCTATATAAGATCACCACTTCTTTTTTTGTTTTTCTTGTTTCTTCTTTTCTTGTAACCGCACATCCATCTAATTGTTGTCTTTTTAATTCCTTACAAATAGTGGACATCACTAGATAGACATCGCCTTTATTGCATATGTTTCACTGCTATGCGTCATTATAATCTGGATTCACATAGTGTATGTCTATTCTTTAATCTTTAATAACACACTTCTTGCCATTAGAAGTGGAGATTTGTAGTTGTATGTTCTTCGTTGTAGTTGTATGTTGTAGATGTATGTGGTTGATGGTGCAGATGTATGTTGTTGATGTTGCAGATGTATGTTTTTGATGTATATATATATATATATATGTATATATATATATATATATATATATATACATATATATATATATATATATATATATATATATATATATATATATATATATATATATATATATATATATACATACATATACAGTATTGGACAAAACATTTGCAACCAACATCGAACAATGCTAAAAAGTGTTCCTAATTTGTCTTAAAAACGAAACGAACTATACTACCAAAGAAACAGTTCGGGAGTCTGAAGTCATAGGATGCCATGACATGAGCAATCAGCTGACAGGTGGCAACACACAGGCAGAATTTTGTTGACAAGTGCCATTTTGCAGCGGACAAAACAAATGCAATTTTTTTGGTTTGTTTCATTTTCTTAAGTCTGGTCCGTGTCAACGTCACGGAAGTTTTTTATTAATTAAAGGAAGTATCCAGAAGTTTCCAGAAGCATGCAGAAGCTTCCAGAAGTTTCCAGAAGAAGCATCTGGAAGCATCCAGTAGCATCCAGAAATATTCAGAAACATTCAGAATCATCCAGAAGCTTCCAGAAGCATCGAAAAGAAGCATCTAGAATCTTCCAGAACAGGTTTAACAGGTTCATTTTACTATATAAGAGACATGTAAATCCACATGTAATTCAGTCAGTATATGGAAGTCAATCAGTCAGTATTATCAAGACAGTTTATCGAAGTGAGTTTTATCAAAGTGTTTTATCGAAGAACATCAATACAAGAAGTGAAATACAACAAGTGTTTCATTACATCAATACAGTCCACATCCAACCAAGACGTAGTGTTCCACTGAGCATTATTTTATCATCACGAGGTAAATGTAACACGGTGAGCCTTGAGAAGCATGATTATTTATTTTTATTATTTTTATGACTTCAAGTGCAAAAATGGCTCCCGACAGTCTTGGATTGGAACTAAGAAAGAAAATTATTGGCGACTACGTAAGTGGAATGTCACAAAAAAGTATTTGTGATAAACATCGCGTGAAAAATGGACCGTATCAAGACTATGTTCTAAATATCTACGGGGAAGTTGGCAAAGGTGGAACAAACAAAGGTGGAAGACCGCGTTCCATCACTTCTAGAGAGGATTTTATGATCGTTAGATCCGTCAAAAAGTATCCCTGGATATCATCAGTCGAGATACAAAAGCAATTAGAGCTGCCTGTATCAGACCGAACAATCAGACGACGTGCTGTTGAAGCCGGATTGTTTTCTCGACGCCCTGCAAAGAAACCGCTGATTTCACTAAAAAACCAGAAGAAAAGACTCCTGTTTGCTACATCTCATATTGACTGGAATGTGCAGAAATGGCGAACTGTCCTGTTCAGTGATGAATCGAAGTTCAACATCATTGGGAGCGATGGCATTTGCCGTGTACGTCGACCGGCCGGAAAACGCCTCGATTTACGTTACTGCCATAAGACCGTGAAGCATGGTGGAGGAAATGTAATGGTCTGGGGGTGTTTTTCTGCTAACGGTCTAGGTCCAATATATCGAAATGATGGAATAATGGACTGTTTCATGTATAAAAATATCCTGAAAGATGTAATGTTACCTGATGCTGAATGGAATATGCCAATAAAATGAGTTTTTCAGCAAGACAACGATCCAAAACACACTGCAAAAGTAGTCAAGCAGTGGTTTCAAGACAACCACCTATTGGTGATGGATTATCCGTCTTAATTTCCGGGTCTCAACCCTATCGAGAACTTGTGGGAGATCGTCAACCGCAGAATTAATCGTGAAGGTAATCGTAATAAGGATCAACTGTTTGAACAAATCCAAAAGGCCTGGGCAGCGATTCCACAAAGTTTCATTGATCACCTGATCGAATCCATGCCTCGAAGATGCAAGGCTGTGATCGACAACAAAGGATTCGCCACGAGATATTGATAACGAAATACAGCTTGGTCAAAATTTTGTCGAGTTGCACTTGTTTTGTCCAGAAGGAAATCAACTTTTTTTAATACTTTTGATTAATTTATTATTTTTCGTGTACAAATAATGAACTTTGTGATAATAAAACTTGAAGAACTTTGTCTCTTAACAGTTACATAGTTAATTCTCTAAATTGAAAAAATGCAGCACTTTTATATAAAGAAACTAAATTAGCATTATTTGGTTGCACTCGTTTTGTCCGATACTGTATATATATATATATATATATATATATATATATATATATATATATATATATATATATATATATATATATATATATATATATATATATATATATATATATATATATATATATATGTATATATATATATATATATATATATATATGTATATATATATATATATATATATATATATATATATATATATATATATATATATAACAATAGTTTTAAATGTTTTCTATAAAAAAGAGTGCTCAATGATCTTAAAAGAACAGAGCAATAAGATAGAAGTTAGATAGAAGTATTCGATATATACACATATATATATATATATATATATATATATATATATATATATATATATATATATATATATATATATATATATATATATATACACACATATATATTGAATGTAGGGGAGAGTGTGGTTTTGAGCCAGGTTTTGAAGGGGCCAATACCATTAATTCTAACTTACTGGCATCCGATCCTAATTGTATTTAACTCTTTGTGTGGCAACACTTGATACCTGTAACCCACAAAAAATGTACAGTTCTACTAAAATAAATAGCGTCGTAAGGGAGTACTAAAGATTTTGAAACTGAAAAGTAATTTTTTGTGGTTTACTTATTTATTTTTAAGATTAAGTGTAATATTTTATTTGATAAAAGAAACATGCTGCATTCTTATATATATATTTGCCCTTCATTTACACAAAAATTATTAGATTAAAGGTTATGTATTTAACCAAACAATTTTTTGAAAGAGCCGACTGTTTATGCTATGAATAAGCCGACTTTTTTATTTACCTTTTTTTATACTAAATAATCGTTTTGCGCTTTAAAGACTTCATATATTTTTCGTAATGCTTCATTGAGCTTATTCTATCGAAATTAGTTGTTTTAATGACTTTTCCTGAAGTTGTAAAACTGAGCTCCGTTTGAATTTAAAATAATATTTAATAAAGTTTTTAAAAGTCAAAGTTCTGAAAAAGTCATATTTATTTTTTAAAGTTTAAAAAATTGTATTGTTTGATTCATTTTATTATATTCTATTATGTATTTATTATATTATTATGTATTTTAATTATTATGTTATTTCATTATTCTCATTCTCATTTAATTTTTTGATTTTGAATAATTTGTAAAACTATTAATAAAACTGTTTTATCATTTGTTTTACCATTGATTATCATAGAGTTATAAAACTTTAAGTACAATCTGATTTTTAGAAGTCTATTTAACAGTTTAATACTTTTAAAACACTTGATAGTGTTCAAAAAAAAGTAACAGTTGATAGTCGTTCGAAAAAAGTTACGGCTTATTCATGGCACAGAGGTGGCTCTTTCATTGACACAATGTTATGAAAAAGCTGTTTTCTTTCTTTGTTTAAAACAGGTGTATGATAGATTATTAGCATTGTTACCCGATTTATTTTAGTTTTAAAATATTTCCCAATAATGTAATTATTTAATAAATAAAAAATAAAAATAAAAAGTTGTTACAATTGAGTTTTTTTCACGCCATTTTAAAAGTGGCTTTTTCATACACACTCTCCCCTATAAATATTTAAGAATGCTTAAAATATATATAGTGCTACTGTTAACATATCCATATCAATAGCAAATGAGCAGATTTAAAAACAAAGAGGAAAACATGAGGTTGAAATACTTTTTTTGTAATTCATTTAAGTTGTTTAAAAAGAGTTAAAATATCATGGGGAATTAATTTGTTTTGCCGACAGAGGTTAATTTATTCAAGCAGAGTTTATCTATTTTGAAATATAACGGGTGATGCGGAAGTTATCGGACAAAATAAAAACGTCAATAACTTATTTATAAATAAAAAAACAAACTGCTATTTTATTTTTTTTTATATAAAGCATTTATCTTTAAATAAAAATATATTATTTTTTATATGAAAAAACACCACCATCTGCAATTGATCTCAATTTTGCTCTGACGCCTTTCATATGCGACTGTAAAAAGTTTAAATCAATTTCTTGTAGTTTTAGTTTAATGCGATAAATCAAAACTTGCTCTGTTGAAGCTTGCCAATCTCCCTCGTAAACCTTCTGTGCCAAATGTGCCCAAAAATTTTCAATTGGTCGTGCTTGAGGCACATTTGGGGGATTGGATTCTTTATCAACGTAGGAGACATATTGGTCCATCCAATTTAGAGAATCTTTAGAATAATGAGAACTTGCTAAATCTGACCAAAATAAATAGTTAAAGTCTCCATGATACTTGTGAATAAATGGAAGAAGTCGTTTTTCTAAACATTCATTAATATAGATTGATGAATTGATCGCTACAGCCTTGGAAGTGCGAAACAATTGCTCGGACATACCACAGTCAGATATGGCTATCCACTTTAATAACTTTTTTGGAAATTTCTCTTTTCCTATAATACGAACACTTTCTGGGCATGTCTTTTTGTTGTTTGTGTAGTATCCAGAACTTGCAGGCATGTTGTCCCCTGAAAAACAATAGTATTTTTCGTCATCGATGGCTTGAAGCGATTTTGTGTTATAGAGTTGGTTAACTAGTTTCCTGCTTCTTTTCTTTGCCTTTATTTGTTGTTCTATAGTGTATTTTGGAGTCTTTTCACATTTTCTATATTTAATATTAATTTTTTTTAACTGACGAGCAATTGTCGATTGATTTACACTGAATTTAATACCTATTTTTCTCTGACTGACCCCTTTTCGATTGTTGACAAGTCTCGTTAATTCGGCTTTGTTTTCTCTAGTCCAGGATGTCGGACGACCAGGGTGCTTTCTATCAGAAAACGATTTAACAGTTTCAAGTCTTTTTAGGTTATCATATATTGTACTTCGAGCAAATCCTTCCTTTTCAAAATGATTTACGACTTTTTTTTTTTTTAATATTAGGTTTATTTACAAAAAACATTTTTAGTCGCTTTCGAAAGGATTCTCGTTCAGCTGCATTTAACCTCATTTTAAATAATTGTGTTTCAAATAATAAAGTTTATATTTTATAGAACGTTTATGCCTAGGCATAAAACTACAAAAACTAATTATTATGCTCAAATAATGAAATTAGGATTTATCCGATAACTTCCGCATCACCCATTATCAACCGGGTAATTTTTTACGCTACGGGAGTTAATTTATTATGGGGGTTAATTTATTTCATGACACCGGCACTGTATACAATATTACATATTATTTAATACATAAAATATAATTAATTAATTGTTTACATTTGTATGCAATAAAAATAGTTTTTTAAATACCAGAGAATTATTATGAAAATATTTTTCTGGTATTTTACAAACATCACTCACCAGCACTGGCATTGTTACGTTCACTGCCACTCGGACAAAGTTTTATTCACTATAGAACATATTCTATTTATTAAAACATTGTTTATTTAACATGCTGATTAAAAACCTGACTGTGTTAGAAATTATTGATTAAGTTATTAAAATGCCTCAGTAAAAAGTTAAACCTTTAAAGTTAAGCTTCGATCAACATAATGAAGTATCGCAGTTTGTAAATTCAAAATATCTGCTTTGCATGCTCATAAAATTGTAAAAAGAAAGTCAAAAGAAAAAGAAAACTTACCATATCGAACTAATAATTAAAAATTAATTGTTAAGGTATATTGAAAGTTTTAATCTGAAGAAACAGTCTAGTAATGAATAAAAAAAACTTACTCAGAATATTTTGTTAAAACAAATTAATGCATTTTATAAAAGAACATCACTGGCACAAACCATGTGTGTTTTGGCCAGATTTTGCTTCATTTTCCTGTGCTAAATTGCTTAAAATTACTTAAAAGAAGTAAATGTAATTTTTGTACAAAAAAAAGATGACCTTTTCAATGTTACAGAATCAAGACCAATAGAGGATTTATGGTCAATTAATTAATGATTAGTTTATAAAGATGTTGGCAAGCAGAAAATCTTAAACAGCACAAGAGAAGATCAGAGTATTGTTTCAAAAAAGTTCAAAAAGTACGAAGCCAGTAACATGTAAACATGTTACTATGTAACAGGGTGTCTGCCAAATTCTTAAATTAAATTTCTCTGATTTTTCCCTTATCGTGGATCTCTTTTACTTGATCGTCGACCTTTTTTTCCTGGCTTTTGTTTCAGTTATTATGAGCTTTCCCGGAATTAAAAAAAGAATTGGAGAATAATACATAGAAAAATTATGCACAGTTAAAAATAAAGCATCATTATTACATTTATCAAAGTATTGCTAGTATGTTGTCTTTGTTACTATTGTTATTAAAATACATTTAAAATTTAATCAAAGTAAAATGTAAGAATGCTCTGTTTTTATCAACTCTATAAACTTTCGAAAAATAACATTTGAACAAAATGAATTGAATTAGACAAGTAATGTAAGACTAAAACATAAAGCTAAAATCAACGTATATTTAAAAGATAAAAAAGTGACACACTAAAAGTCTTTTATGTCTATAGCAAGTGAGTCACTTTTTCGCTTTCGAGCATCTGTAAGCTCAGTTTCTTTTTGAGCAGCCATTTTGATTTTTTGTTGACTCCGTAATTTTTTGACAGATTCTCTCAGTTCCTTAGAGATAAATATAGATTTCAGGTTTAAGTCAAGAGCTTTCATATGGTCATACATGATGCTTGGCTTATCTACGATATACTCATTAAATTAGGTTGTAACATATTCTTGTTAATGTTAAACCCTTTTTCAACCGCTGCTTGACCATGAAATAAAAAAAACACCGTTTTGATTAATTTGGACAGTGTCGGATAATCATCTAAATCACCAACTTTAGAAAAAAAGAGCTCATCCAATCTATCATCTATTTTTTTGAAATTCATAAAAAGTTCCTCGTTTTTAGAGAAAAATTTTTCTAAATATATCTTAAATTTGGTATTTACCTCATCCCCACCTTTTGGGGTAACCCAATGCAATAGAATTAAGATATCAACCAAATCACTTATCCTTTCCTTTGCCATTTTTTCATTGCACATTGTTTTTGGGTCAAAATATTTTACATTTCGCACAATGACATATTTTAAAGGGAACTTTCCTACTAACTTACATGTCAACGACTGTAGAAAACATATGCAACTGTAGTTGAAAGCATAAATATATTTTGGAGTGATTTTATCATTTGTTTTTTATTTTTTACAACAGTGTAGGCACCAGATCCAATATCTGGCTTTTTTAAATAGTTTTTTTCTTTTGTAAAATCAAATTGCAGAGGCTATTTGCAGTTTTACATTAGTTTTACTTTTAACGTCAATAAAGGTTGTCATTTAAAATGGCATCATAGGTTTAGCATAATGACATATGGTTAAAAAGGATTGCATAATATGAGCTATATGAGCAAAGAAGTAAAATTTTGCTAAAATCATAGAATTCTTAGTAGAAGATAAAACAATTTGGTAGCTCATGCGCGAAGGCTGCTAACTCTTTGGTAGAGATTCCCAAAACCTTCATATTTTACAAATGCTCTCAACGCCATCTTTTCATCATCAAACCGTCACGTATCAAAAAAAGGAAGAGGAAATTGATTACTTACAGTCACAACAGTAAAGTCTTCCCGTCTGACAGGAGAATCATTGAGAAGTTTATAAAGAGCTTTTAAAATCTTTTTAATACCCCAGTCTGATTTGTTTTCCCCAGTTTTGATTGGTTTATGAATCAAATGACCACAAGACCCAGTTATTAGTTTTTTAAAGCCATTTTTGGCACAATTTGTAACTCAGAGTAGAAGGCCCGATTTACATTTGAGACAATAGATACTTGAATAATTTTGGTTTTATTAAATATAGTTTAAAATGTTAAAAAAATGTATTTATAAATGTTATAAACTCATCACTCTCACACCAATGCACAGTCGGTAGAGACTTGTTAATGAACTTAAATTTAGTTTAAAATGTTAAAAAAATGTATTTAAATATGTTTTAAACTCATCACTTTCACACCAATGCACAAAAATTAGCGACGTTAAAGCTAATACGACGTAAATTACCTTTAACTTTTATGTTTTAAGAGTTTTTCCTGACGTTTCTGAACAAAAATTTTGAATAATTTGAATATGTATATATATATATATATATATATATATATATATATATATATATATATATATATATATATATATATATATATATATATATATATATATATATATATATATATATATATATATATATTACGTCGTATTTGCTTTTACGTCGCTATTTTTTTTTATAAAATGAGCTTTTTAAAACCACATTATTTCGAAATGGGGCAAGTTGGGGCAGTTAACTTTTTTAGTTTCTTATAGAATGATACAAACTCTCTGTAAAAAAAGAATCAGCTTGGCGAAGGAAGTCTAAGGTAAAAAGTCCTAGCGCTATATAAATCAGTTTAAACTCGTTACAGTTGCATTTTTAAATGCATTTCTTACAACGTGTATAAATACATATTTCAAATGTTTTCATAGTTTTAGATAAAGTTATTTATTATCCTTGTATATATAGATAATTAAATTGAAGGGTTTTGTATTTAGGGAGAAAATCAAGATTTAAAAATGATAAATTTTTAATGATAAAAAAAAGCTGTTTTCGGTCACCTTCAAACATAAATTAACGTTTGAATCTTTTATTTCAGTACTTATATTTTTTATACCGTTGATATCTTAAGAAACTGTAGAAAATAGTTAGCTAATAACATTATTTAAATTGCGCTACTCAAAAAACTGTATTTTGGCCAAATTTTAGGTGTTTCTAAATCACTGTGCAATGGCATAAAAGGGAAGTCAACATTTTTAAGGGTTTATTTTTAGCAGACTCTGATTATCGCAATACTTTTGAAAAGCTCTACATAAACATGAATATATAAATGTTTGGAGTTTGCTTCATGTCGTTACATCAAGTTAAGTTCTCAAATAAAAACGAAAAGCTTGCTACGGGCCTGATTTTAAATATGTGATTGGAATCTGGTTATTTAAATATTGTGATTTGCACTATTGTTATTTTTTTTATTTTAAATTTTTTGAAAATTTAAAACAAAAAGAGTAACAAAAATTTACTGAAAAAAAAAAGAATTTGATGTTATTTCATCTGTATGATAAAATAACAATTTTCTTAACAATCGACCATATAATTTTAAACTTGAAAGTGTGCTTTTTTGAACCATCCTACTAAATACGCTAAATTAAATAAATTAAAATAAGCGGTTGTTGCGGTTATAAAAACTTAAAAATTTTTTTTCAAGTTAAATACTTTTAAATTTATACTTTTTTAACTTTAATTTTTTTTTTTCAAATTAATCTTGATGTTATTTACATCAATTGTTTGAAAGTTTTTTTTTAAAAGACTGTCTGGTTCTTGCTTTGGAAATGGCTCTACATTTTGCAATTTTATTCTAAGTTTTGTATTTTGGCTTCCTTTATTCAGCGTGGTTGTTAAAAACCAATCTAACCAAAATAAAAGTTATTTCTGGAAATGACCAACTCGAATACTTGTTAGATAATAGAATAATAAAGGAATAATTGTTTTCCTGAATGGACTAATTGAATTTAGTTCATTCCAGACAACAGTTTTGTGAATAGCTATTAATAAACAAACAAAATTAATTTTTATTTCTGAATGGCTGTTCCGACCAGAGCTGACCAGTGCCGTCCTGAATGGGGGTGAGGGAGTATCCCCCACCCCAAAGATATTATATAGGCATTTGAGTTAGCACACTTGCACATTTAGTTGGCAAGTTTTGAAGTATTGTTGACAAATATCAAATATCGAGGACCCTTTTTTTTGTGTGTGTGTGTGTCTCTACTTGGCAAAAAACACATACGAACCCCCTCCTCAATCAGAGACCTCTTCGGGACGGCTCTGACAACAACCACATTGAATAAGAGAAGCGAAAAGCAGCAGCATAACTACAAATATGCCCGGCTCCTTTACGGTAAATTTTTATCAGGGCCACAAACTTATTTCCTCTGGAAAAAAAATTAATACTGAAACAAATAAATCAAAAAAATGTTTTCAAAGCTTTTATGCAAAAAATCTTTCTTTCTAAAAAGTTATAAACCCCAACTTTAAAGAAAAATAAAATATTAGAGAAAAAAAAAAGGTACGACCTCCTTACCCAGGAAACAAATTTAACATGCAGGTTCATCGGGACTACACAAATGCTTTCAAGTTAAAGTAAAATCACATTTAAGCCGCAATGGTAAAGTAAAATTTAAAAAAAAAAAAAAGATTCAAAAAAGTGGAGTTCTCTACAGTGCTCTGAAAACAATTTCAACTTGTACTTTATTAAGTTTGCACAAGTGCTGGAGGGTTTACACATGCATGAATCACCCATAGTTTAGAAATTATGCCCCCTTTCCCCCTTCTTCCCCCGACAAACTTTTATTATGGCCATTAACCTAATCTGCTAAACAAAAAAAGAGAAATAAAAAATCAATGATTATTTAGCAGCCCCTATTAGCACTCATGCGATAGGGAGCCCGTCTCTATAATACTAGTATAGCCGAGTGTTAGCTATATTTGCCCTTAATTATAATAGAACTACCCTTTACGATATACGTGGAAAAAAATCCTTTCCCGATGCCCCACCACAAACATTGCCCACATACATCAGAGTATTACCTGATGTATTACCCAGAAGTGCCCTCAAACCGGCAATAGATTTGAATACGCTACCTATCTCAAAATTTATGTTAATTCAACATGAAATGGCTGTTTTTTGAGAAAGTAAATAATATAACTTACTTACCAAGTAAAGTATAAAATTTCAAAGAAAAAATTATTACTAACTTATACTCGTAAAAGTAATTTGTTGTTACGATGTTTTATTTTACTTTGTAAAGTAAGTGTTATTTGGGGAGGGGGGGGGAGGGGGTCCAAAATTCTATATTTTTTGTTTAACCAGGTATTCTTTATTAACTTTTTTAGAAAAGTTTGAAAAACGATTCAGTTTTTTTTATTTTTTTGTGGTTGGCCTTCTACTTCTATTTAAACATTTTTAAAGATATGAAAAAAAAAAAAACCTTTTAAAAGAAAAATTTTTGCAGCGGTTATTTTGCGTATAAAGTTACGCAACTTTATGTTAAAAATTGTGCAAATTAAATTTTGATTGGATAAATTTGAATTTAAATGAATAATAATTACGTTTTAAAAAAAGAAATGTAATAAAACTTTTTTTGTTAAAACGTAAATTTTATAAATACTTAAAAAACAGATTTTGTTTTACTTTGCAAAAGAATACTTTGCTTCTATTATTGTTAACTAAATTTAGATATCAATTAAAATGAAAAAAATTGTAACAAGACGCACAGTGACCCAGATTAACCTAAAAATGGCAAAAAGTCCGAAAAAAAAAGTGGAAGTGTTATAATTTTTAGACTTAAAAAGTTAAAGTAAACTACTTTTTGGTCTAAAATCAACTTTAAGTAATTTTACAGATATTATTATTGTGTAATTTTATAGGGATAGATGTGTAAAAAGTTAAATTTATCACCATAAAATTATGAAAACTTAAGGTATTATCTTGTAAGCAACCTTATTTTCCACCTCCATACAAAACTTTATTATTATTTTTGTTAAAGTAATGAGTGCTTAGATATTTAAAATTTATTTACTTTTTTTTTTTTTAGATTTAAAAAACAAGTTTTTTTTAATTTTTCTTTTAAAAATTAAAATTTTAGTACACAAGTTTAAACATAAGTGCCAGGCAAAAAAAAGTTCCACGTTGTTCCACGTTCAATTTTAGTGAAATAAAACCACTAAACTATAGCCAAGTAAACTCTGCAATATTTGCTGCAACCTCCTGCTCCTTAAGGAGATATTTTAAATTGATTCATGCATAGTTTTGTCAAATGCAACACCGCCCCTCCCTTTCCAATTTATTATAAATAGTTTTCGGACGCGCTTGTAATAATATACAATCTAGTATTTACCTTTTATTTTGAAAATAAAAGAAGTCTAATCGTAATATTATTTGGAAAAAAAAAATTAAGCTTCAAAAGTGAAATGAAAAGGTTTTTAAAAATTCGCGAATCTGAAACAAATAACGAAGCACTTCCTGAAATACTTATTGAATTTATCGAAAAATCCGAAATAATTCCTAAAGATAAACTTGGTGAACTAAATCCATCTAGTCGGAATCACGTGACTTAATTGCGCAATAAAAGTACCCATATTGAAATGAGGGAAAACAAATTATTATGTTATACGTAAAGATAAGAAAGTGCTCGTGAAGTTATTTTGTGAGTTATTATCGTGAAGTCTTTCAATTATTTTGAAAGTTTATCAAAAAAAGCAGCAGAAAGATATCTGCGAAAAATAAGTCTTTTAGGTGATTAGCTTTTCTGTTAATTTACTTTTTTAAACCATTTTTGTTAAAAAATAAGGAAGATAAACATAGTATTTTTATTTTAGGGTTGAACAAGTGTCCATATAAGTATCCAGCCGATTCTTGGACTGAAAATCCGAGTCAATGGCCTTCTTTAAGTTATCATAATCTTTATCATTGCCTGATTAAGACTCCATGTAAGGAATATTTTTGAATAGTTGTTCTAAAGCCAATTTAATTCCAATATCTATTAGTTTGATTGGCTGATGTTGTAAATATTTATGTTTGTTTTGTGAATATTTGTTTTTGCTTTGTGAATATTTGTGTTTGCTTACACTTGTTTTTAAGTTTCAACATTGTTTAGGCATCTTTTCTCCAGACGCTATGGAAAACTACAAGTCATTAGAGGCTTGGAAGTACTTTCAAGAAGGTTGGGTACAAACTGTTGTTCACATGAAAATAAGTCAAGATATCATGATCTTAAAATGTGATGTTCGACCTTCATATAGAACCACATCTCCTAATCATAAGCCTTGGATAGTTCTTGATTTACTTGGTAATGTAGTGACTGCTCACTGTAATTGTATGACTGGGTAAGTGTCTGTTGAGCGTTTGAGTATGATAATTTAACACTTAAAAACTCTTGTTTTGTGAACTTTTTTTTTAATTACTTTAATGCGATGATATTGTTCAAACATGTTTTATTTACATCTATAGTTAATTTTTTTTAACAGCCTTGGTGAAACATGCCCACATGTAGCTGCAATGTTGTACAAAATTGAAGCTGCTGTTCGCATTGGAATGACATCGTCCACAACAACTGATTTACCATGTCAATGGAATCAAACATTTATTAAAAATATTGTTGGTTCCCCAGTTTCATCTATCAATTTATATTCTGATTCTGCTAAGGAAAAACTTAGGAGAAAAAAAAAAAGAGGAAAATGCCTGTTTCTCCAACCAATATTGAAAAAAATGAGTTTTTGTCAGATTTGCAAAGTGTACAGCCCAAAACAGCTGCTCTTCATTTGTTCAAAGATTACAATGATGAATTTATTCACCTAGAAATCTACTGTTGTGGCAAAATTGCCACTATCTCTTAGAAATTTTTTCATTGAAAACTTTAAATCTCTAGATAATGAGCAGTTAAGTTCCTATTATGATGAGAAAAAAAGTTTTAAAATCAATTCTGATGACATCGTCTATGTTAAAGAAGCAACTCGAAATCAATCATTGTGTGATTCTTGGTATCAGGTACGAGTAGGCTGAATAACTGGTTCTACTTTGTATCAAGTTTATCATGCTAGAGTTGAAACACCACCTAAATCATTAATTTTAAATATTTGTTCTGAAAAGAATATAATAATAAAAAGTCCTCCGATAGTTTGGGGGCGAGAAAATGAGAAAAATGCATTGACTTTATATGCACAAATTTATTAAGACTACAATAAATCTCATAATTCTGTGCCACTTTCTGAGATTGTTGTCCATCAAAATTTGAAAATTGAAAAATTAGGACTTTGTATAGACTATGAAAAACCATGGTATGCAGCATCTCCTGATGCTTCTGTTTATTGCACTTGTTGTGGGCATGGTGTTTTGGAAATTAAATGTCCTTACATTTTAAAAAATAAATCTTTGAAGGAAGAAATAATGAAAGATGTTTTTTATGTTGGTGTAAATACAGATGGGAAATATTTTTTTCAAAAACAGCACAAATATATTTTCCAGGTTCAGCTTAAAATGAGAGTTACTGGAGTTAGTTATTCTGATTTTATTGTATTGACACCCAGTGAGTTTATAGTTTTACGTATTGAACCTGACAGCAGTTTTATCGAATCTGTGTTTAATAAATGTGATATTTTTTGGAATATGTTTATTTTGAGGGAATTAGTAACAAGAGAAGTTGAATTAGGAGTGAAATGACCCACCTTAATATCAAATGAAACTATCAATGAAGATGATAATGTGTTTTGTATTTGTAAATCTAAAAGGTCAGAAAATGACGATACAATGGTAGGCTGTGATGAAAATGACAATACAATGGTAGGCTGTCATCTTAAATGTATATCTTTAAAATTAGTGCCAAGATCGAATGTATGGTATTGCAATAGCTGTAAATACAAGAAAAAGTCTGCAAATAAAAAAGTAATAAATATTTTTTATAGTTTTAGCAAGCAAAAAAACTTTTTTACTATTTCATTTTTTAAATATTTTTTTAGAAACTAACACAGTAATGGAGCAGTGCAAATGCTGAGAAATGAAATGAAAAAAGCATCATTTTGCTGAAACAACGATTATCAAATTTTAGAATAACGGCTATTTTCATAGCCACATTTTTTTAAAAACATAAAGGCATATGATTGAATATCGAAAAAACTATTACAGTTTAGCTTTAATTATCTCGATTAATTATCTTTGAGATTGCGGAGAATATGCAGTATAAGAGTTTAATTATCTGATCGATAGAAAGAAGTTGACAGCGGATCTGGATACGATTTTTCCGGTGTTACTAATACGACAATATTTTTACTTTAGGTTAAGCGGTTTCCTTTTATAAAATTGTTATTTCGTGTTTTTTCTTTGTTTTAAACAGTATTTTACGTTAAAACAAGACTTTACCGTATTTTATGTTTATATTTCTCCGCAAGTTTTTTATTTTTTCAAACTGATTTTTATCTATTTTAGACAAACTACACTGTTAAGTGTGAGATGTAAAATGAGAGTAAAATCTTCTCTAAAACATAAAGCTCGTCAAACTGTGTAATCTTGAAGTTCACCTTTACTGAAATTGTACGAACCGATTAATTTATTGAAAAATCGTGTTAACAGGTTATTACATTTTTGACGAAGCCGTTCGGAAATATTTCCAAAAAATTTTCATACTTTTTAGCGGATTCAACTACCTAAAAATATTTAATGCTATGCCAAGACTATATTGAAAGCAGATAGCTTATTGGTATGACCAATATTTTACCATACCTAGAAATGTAAAACTGCAAATTAGACAATCTAATTTGCAGTTTTACATTTAATAATAAGTTTACTTTTATACTTTATTTTGGCTCCGGTCGATATTTTTTTGCCTTTATACTTATATTTTGTAAAAAACACTGTAAAGCTTATTTTGAACGATAATTGAATGAAAAAAATTAAACAAATTTGACTCACACCATGTGTAAATTCATAACATAAATGTCGAAAGTTTATTTAGCGAAAAAAAGTTTCAATAGGTTAGTCTGAAAAGATCGTTTTCAGACTAACCTATTTGAAGCTAAATTTGCCTTAAATAACATACAAAAATGGACTTTATAGTATCCGTTTTAAGTAGTGAAACTATTTATTTACAGAGACGTTAAAATCTAAGGCTGGAGCTAAACTATGCGTAGTCCATTTTTAATTACGAACTAAAAACCTATTTTCCGTAAAAAAATATTTAAATAATTAAAATTGGAAAAATCTTTAAGAAATGCAAGTAAAATCCTCCTGCTTAGATCGTCCGGACTAATCTATATGCAGGATAAGAATACGTACCATGTAATACCAAAATACCAATTCTTTTGCTCTTATTTTTTTTTGCTCCCTCTTTTTTATGGGTTTTTAAACCAGCCCGGGCCCAAACACACATAGATCATCCACACCATATTTTAAAAATCCGGAAAATTGTTTGGGTAAAATATCCGGAAAAAATCTGAAATATATTTTTCTTTTGGTTTTATCCGAGTTGTTTCTAATTTTTTTTCAAACAATTTCTTAGTTTTGTGTGAGCGATTAATGAAAAAGCTTAAAAAAAGTAATATATTGCAAAAATATATGCCTAAACTTGAATGTACGGAAAACGTTTTGGATATGCGGAAAAACTAAAAGTTGAGAAAATATCCGGAATTCCGGAAATATCCGGAAAAAGATAATCCCTAACAACACACCGCATGCTCTACCCCCTCCCTTCACAACGGCCTTGCTTATTTAATGTAAACAATTCTCTACGTCAAATAATGCTTTTATTGAGATATAGGGCTATGAAAATAGCCGTTTTAAGAAAAATTAGGATGAAATATCTTTATTGAACACAATTCCTTCCCCAAGGTTTGTTAAAGCAGCACAAACTGTTACAATTTTGTCACAATTAGAAAGAGTAACTGAGGTAGCTTCATCAGTTATGATTTTAACAGTTCGCAAAGGCAATACACCTTGAAGAATGGTGTAACGATTTTTTAACAGCCCAATAACTCTTTCTATATGAATCTTTACAGATGATATTCTGCGAGATGTTTCTACCTCTGAAGCAGAGAATTGTGCTTTACCCTTTGTAAAGGCTGGATTAATTAACACGGAGCAACTTCCAGCTGCAAAATCGTCTTGTAAAGTAAAGCCTCTATCTGATGAGATTTGATCACCTGGCAAATGAAACTTGCTAGATGTAAACTCTGATTCTCGAGTTATTTGATTATCTAAAGCTCTCCCGCCATAACATTTGGAAATAAAGTTAATTGCTCCAAGAGATGTGCATAAGATAAGACATTTAATCATACAATGTTTTTTATATTGGCTGTAAAATTGTGCTCTTGCCATAAGAGATGAGGGTGATTCCACAAAAATCTCAAAACAATCAATAATTGATGTTAGTCTTGGGAATTTTTTCTTGAAAACAGGAGGGATTATTTAATATATATTATCTCGATCTTGCATTTTTATTAAAAATTTTAATTTTATATACATAATGTCAATCCATTTCCAAAAGTTATCCAATGCAGTAGTTTTTTTAAAGTCAAACATAAATGGTAACATGTCAAAGCTAATGTTGTGCCTTAACTTTACTGAGCAGAAAACAATTTGATCTGCCGAACCCAATTTTTTTAACAAATTTTCTCGAGCTCCTTTGCATAGGAAACACAACAGCTTTTCTAATACTGGAAGACTAACTCCAGTAAGCATATTGCACTTATCAGGATGAGCTCGAATTTTATTTATTCCTAAACTGCAGTTACTATCTTTTATTGACATCCACTTTGACATAAATAAATCTCTTTCAAATCGAAGGTTATTTATTTCAATATATAATTGTTGTCTTTCCGAAGTTGTCACATGTCTTCCAATGTCAATTTCAGATTTCTCAATTAAACTTATTTCCGAATTCAAAAGACTATTGGTTGAACTTTGCTAAATATCTATGTTTACAGCAACACTCTTTTCTTTAAAATAGAAAAAAATACATAAAATATTTTGTATACTTATATTGTGTTTAAATAACTTTTAAATAACCAATATCTTCTATATAATTCTTACTAGAATCTTGGACTGGAACATCTTCATTAAATAAAGGAACACTGAATTCTGAAAAATATTTAAAATTTTTTTACAACTTTTGCAAATAAAAGATAATAGCAAACAGTAAACAAAATCAAAAATCAAAAAAGATAAATTAATTTTAAGTTAAAAAGTAACTGATACCTTGTTTATTTACAGTGCTGGAAATTAACTTTGTTATGTAGAGATTTACTAATGTCTGGAAAAATATATTTCAAAAAACTATACAACAATCTAAAATGCAAAAAGAAAAAAAAAATTAAATAAAAGTTAATTTATACCATGACTATAACTGGAAGATTGTTCTAAAACATTTTTGGAACATACAAGAGCAATGACGTCAGATTGTTGCAAACACCCTTCAGTACTAACTTGGATATCATTTTCTGCTAAATATAAAATAAATTTCTTTATTTTATGAAAATTTACTGGATTAGTTTTAAAACCTTTACAACCTCTATTATAAATGACAATGAATATCATTATTGTTTATATACAACAATTTAAATCATAAATAACTAAATTAAATAATTCGTTTTTTCACTTACTTTCATTAACTATCCTCTTTTTTTCGATAACTAAATCAACTTCGTCACTTATTGATTCAGCAAATAGTTTTCATTAATTTTTTGCATGCAGAGACACTTATTTCTGAAAGAAAATGGAAAAGTTCAACAATATCAAAGTAATTTAAAAAAGTGACTCGAAGCAGACAAGAATATTTACTTTGTCTATTTATCCTCCTATTGACTCGGTTAATTATGCTACTATTGACATTTCTTTGAGGAGAACTTATTGTTGCAGTATTAAAAACTGAAGGAACTGAGTCCGGATGTTTCTCAAAGAGTTCTCTTTTACCTAAAATTTTTAAACAAGTTGTATTTATTGAAATTTACTTAGTGTATAAAACAAAAAGTTTAAGAAATGCTGTTTACCAGTAATAAAGTGTGCTGAACAAACATAAACATTCGAAGGTTTAGGAGACCACAGTTTGCTCGACGAAGTGCTATCTGCAGCACGATTTATCGCATTTAACCATTTTCTTCCAACAGTTTCATTCTTAGGAATGCGATAAAACTTAAGTTCTATGTTTTTTTTACAATTATTTGTGCAACCTACAACACAACAACTCCTTGGCATCTTTTTGTCATAAAAGACAGTTGTAACGCTATTTGATATTTGTATTTGTTTTCCCTCCATTCAAGATGGTTAATTTATTTCGCAATTTGACGTGACGTCACTCCGACTAGATGGATAGAATTGTACAGATTTTTATTTCGAAGGTGAAAAATAAGCTTAAAAAATATTGTAGAAACTATGAAAAGTTTTTAAAGTACGAAAATAACTGGCTCGGAAAAAATCTTATTAATTATAGTGTGTCTTTTC
This sequence comes from Hydra vulgaris, assembly GCF_038396675.1. NCBI lineage: Eukaryota > Metazoa > Cnidaria > Hydrozoa > Anthoathecata > Hydridae > Hydra > Hydra vulgaris. The sequence continues at coordinate 70,544,512 of NC_088920.1, read as the reverse complement.
ATCCTAGACCTGGAAGACCAATTAAGGAATGGGGAGATCTTTGTGAAAGAAGTAAAAGAGCAAAGATTGCAGAAATTAGCTAATGAACACCATGTGGCTCTATCTCTTGCTGCATCAAAGAGTGCTAAATCAGCATAAGAAAACGATTCAGCTTATATTTTGAAAAGAACTTCTAAATGTTTTGATGTAGCTCAGATGAGAAGAAGTATTGATTCCTTGACTCCAACAACTATGAAACTAGAGGAGGCTCTTGCTATGAAAACGCAAACTGACTTATGTGATTCACAATACCAAATGTTGAGAAATTCAGCTCTTTCTCACAATGTAAAAATATATCCTAGTCTTAATAAGCTTGGGGAAGAAAAGCTGAAATGTTATCCTGAAGGTATTCAATTTAATGAAATGTCAGCAAAATGCTCATTACAAAGTATGCTAACTCATACAGTTACTACAATTATAGATATGATTGATTTAAAGGAAAGTTGTAAATTTAAGATGAATGGAATTTTGTATGTTAAAATTGGGTTTGATGGAGCTTCAAGCCGAAGTATTTACAAACAAAAATTTGATAGCCTTAATTTTACTGAAGAATCAAAGCAAGAAGATAGCCTTTTTAGCACAGCTATTGTACCTCTTCTGCTTGAAGTTGAAAACATTGACTTTTGGAAAAATTCTAAAAGTTCTAGCTGCCATTTTTGTAGACCTCTTCACCTGCAATATAAAAAAGAGACATCAGAGTTGTGTAAAGAAGAAGAAGCTGATCTTCAAACTCAAATGAATCAGTTAAAACCCTCCTCAACAGATTTGAATATTGCAAGTGCAGTAATAACTATTAAGGTTACTTTTAAAATTGATATGACCATGTTTGATGGAAAAGTAATAAATTCATTGACTGACACAAAGTCAGCTCAGTCTTGTAATGGGTGTGGTTGTTATCCCAAAGAGATGAATGATATAGATTTAGTTAAAAAAAAGCCTGTTAATGAAAAAGCCCTTAAACTAGGTATTTTAAATTTGCACTGTTGGATAAGATCTTTTGAATTCATCTTACATTTAGGTTATAAAATGGAAATCCAAAAGTTTCAAGCCAGAACTGAAAAAGAGAAGCTAACTGTAAATTTAAAGAAGAATTTTATTAAATCAAAGTTCAGAGAAAAGTTGAGTCTCATTGTTGACCAGCCCAAAGTAATAGGTAATAGTAATGATGGAAATACTTCAAGAAGAGCATTTGAGAACTCTGCGATTTTCTCTGAAATAACAGGGGTTGATTTGGAAGTTATAAAGAGAATGTACATTGTCCTTATTACAATATCCTCTGGGTACCATATCGATAGTAATTAATTTGAAGTTTATTGTACTGATACAGCTAAAATTATAGTTAATAAATATGGCTGGTATATAATTCACAAAATTCTGATACATGGTTGCTCCATTTCAAAGCAATTTGATTTGCCAATTGCACAATACTCTGAGGAAGCTCAGGAAAGTCTAAACAAGCAATTCCGAAATGTAAGGTTGCATCACACGACAAAAATATCAAAAATTAACACAATGAAAGATCAGATGCACTACCTTTTGATTAGATTGGATCCAAAAATCTCAAGCATTTCATTTGTAAAACACAGGAGTTATCAAGGAAGAACTTTGCCTCCAGAAGTAGTGAACTTATTAGTAATTTAAATTGTAAAAAGATTTTAATATTCTGACTTGTTTATTTTTGTATTATTGATTGCGTTAAAAACTCAAAACGCATTTTGTTAAGCGTCTGCGCGCATTTAGCAAATTCGCGCGCGTTGAACGCGTGTGCAAGTTTTCAACGCGTGCGCGAGCGTTTGGGTAATAATAAAATAATGTTATATTTTGGGTCAAGGAAGCTAAGTTTTTTACTAAATAAATATTATTTACAAATTTTAAAGTCCTCTAACGCGTGTTTTGACGCGTACATGTGCATTATACGGGTAATAAGAGCATGTAAAAAAAAATTTAAGTTGCTAATTCGAATTTCTTGACCCCAAAAACCCCTATTTTGATGCATAGTAAAAGCTTAATGTACATGTTGTTATTAGTTAAGTAATTTTTGCCGCTTTTAACTTAATCTGGGTCACTGTGAGACGTAATAACAAAATAGTTTTAAATCAAAATAAACAAACTCTTTTAGAAATTCTCCCTGTAGTTGATTAATTTTATCATACAAAGTTGCCTTTACTCAGAGATGTTCTTTCACTTGTCTTTATTGAAGTCATCGATTTTCACTTGTCTTATCGAAATCTTTTAAAAGTGCTTGTCGAAGAGTTGCAAAGTTAGTAGAAATTCATTGGACAGAGCGTAATATATACACAATATCATATCAGGCCATTTTAAAACGTCTGCAAAGTGAAATCAATGAATATCGCTACTTAAAAGGTGTTGAAAGAAACAAGCATGGTGATTTTAAGTAGATGTATTTCTATGAACGAATCGCTTAAAAAACTTTTTGACATTTTCTGCTTCAATCCACAACGTCGTGAAAAGCTAGAGAAGTTTTTCGGTATTTCAATGAATGCTGAAGACTACTCGTATCTCGAAAACATGCGCGGTAACAGGAATTTTACATGTCAAAATGTTGACATGTAAAAACTTTCCATCAAAAAGTTATTAATGACACAAAAAAAATGGAGAAAAAGATAAGAAATGAAACAACAGTTTATCCGACGATGTACGTTGATAATGATGTTAGCAAGTTAAGTGAATTTGAAGACGAAGATGAATTTCTTGAAAGAGAATCAACAAAAAATGAATATCAGTTCTTGGAAAAAGACACTGAACCAATTTAAAAAAAGAGAGTTATGTTTGTTGATGTAAGTGAACCAAAACTGCCATACATGACGAGATCAAAACCAAAATTAATATTTGAAGATAGTTCTCACAAGACTTATGTTCCACCTAATGTGCAACAATCAAAAAACTTAGTCTTAAGTGATATCTACCATGCATGTGCAGAGTTAGATAGAGAAGGATTCTCGATGAGGGAAACGCAAATTGCACTGAAAGTAATCGGCAATCAAATTTTAGAAATAAAATGGAAAATTCCAGATGAAACTGACCGTAAATCTAAGTACAATAAAAATAATTGTGAAGCTTTGAGAACACATTTATTGATTCTAAAACACTCCCAACACGCAGTGCCATACGTAAAAAACTAAAAGAGATGCACACGTATTCTCTTGGCTTGATTGCAGACAGAGTTGTTCAAGCTAAAAATAGTGGCGATATAATAACTCACGCAACTGACTCTACCACTCGAAAGCATGTTGGGACCTTTGCACCTTCTGGTTTACATATTAACCGAGAATATTATTTTCCTTTGCCTAATTAGCAATTGCTTCAGAAACTACAGCAAATACTCCAGATGGAATAAAAACAACATTCGAAATGTTACAGTAAGCTTCAAATTACACCTCAGAAGAACTATACCAGAAGGTGGATGTTCATATGACTGACAGTACTGTTCATAATATAGGAATATCTAAAATCACAGCTGATATACTCGATAGAGAAATTTCTGCTGGTCAACTGTTTTGCACTTTACATACAGCTTAAAGTTTTAACAGAGCTATTAAAAAAGTTCTAAACCAAATTGAAAATGAAATGAATATGGATAACCTTTCAAAGGATTTCTGTTAGATATATCTATTAACAAAAGTACGGAAACGTTATCCTTAACCTTTTTATCATGGGTACTAAACTTGTTTGGTCCGAGTTTTATTCAAAAACATGGAATTATCATAAAGAATTTAAAACTTTTATGCAGCGTAAAAACAAAGATAATTTTCATTTTGAATTTAAAGATGTTCGATTTGAATGTCTATCGAAATGTTCTTCTATAGTTTGCTTTCACTGGGATGGCTTTAAGGAGTTTTTAGACCAACATGAATATATCACAAATAAACTTGCTTGTTTAGTCCGAGATTCTATGAATTTTGATTACATTAGAGTTACTTTAGTCGTGGTAGCAGCTTTTGGAATGCAAGTTATTTCACCATTTTTCTGTAAAACTAATGGTAAAGCCACGTATTCTAAACTTCAAATATTCTTTAGCAAGATGTATGCAAGCTTATCTAATGATGTCATAAATGAACAGTTCTTTGAATTTAAAGAGCCTTGTGTTCAAGGAGTATCAAAGAGACTTTTTGAAAATCTCATTAAAGAAGATTATGGCTTAGAAGTTGTTGATGTAGTTCGAAAATACGCATCAAAGAACTTTGATGATTGCATTATTCTTGCAAATATAGTTCGGCAAAGTTTAGCTATTGTTCTTCAACACCAAAGAGGAAAGCATTATGGGTTTGGAGTAAGAAACAATGATCGATTACCTGATGAGTATTATGTTTTTAATCAAGTCGTTGGAGTTGATAAAACAGTTACAAATAATATTGAACTTGAGCATCAGTGTGGAACTCATAGCAATCAAAAATCGAAAAAAACCTTCAACAGTTTCACGTGGTAATGTTCTTAAATATTCAAACCATTTAAGAAATGAAGATTCAAATAATTTAGAACTATTTATTTTAACCTATTGTTAGAGAAATTGAAAGTATAGAATACAGTTGGAACCAGCGACATTCAACTGAGACAAAGCGGCTTAACTAAAAATGAACAACAAGCTTTACATCAGGCGTCAAGGAGAAATTCTATTTTAACTTGTTTAAAACTACAAGGCGGCCCGTTTACGAGTGGATCAGATGTCTGTGAATATATTGAAAAAGAGCAAGATCTGATAAAATACCAAAAACGATTGAAGCAAGAAGTAACTTATTTTAAAGATACAAGTAGGTCATTGCCGCAGAAATCAACTCTATTTAAAATCATGATTTTTGATAAAAATACAAAAAAGCGCCGTATTATGTCTATAGAAGAATATGCTACTTATTTGAAGGTACTACTTGGAAAGTCATCACAGCAATCCACAATCACCTACGATGACTTCGACAAAGTTGTTTCGCACTTTCAATAGAGGTCGAAACAAATTATTATTTATATTAGACTATCTTGATGATGTGCAATGTCTAATTTTTTGTGTTATTTATAACTAGGCATAATGATAACATGTTTTATTAATAAAATGAAAAAAAAACCTTTTATTAATAAAACATGCAATTTTTATTTTCATAAAAAAGTCGATGTAAAACCCATTTACCATGCGTTTTACATTGCTTATATTTGAAAATAATAATGATTTCATTTAATTTAACAGTAAATTGTTTTGTCAAAATAATCACTTTTATTAAAATTGAAAAGGCAAAAAATTGATAATGAAGTAAAACTATTGTGAAATTCGAAATCAGCATAAAAAATTAATTAAGAAAAAGTGGTTATACTACAAAAAAATCTGAAAAAAGTCAAATATGGACCCCATTAGTGTTATGTCTTTTAAATATTATATTTACGTAAGTTTATTTCATAAATAAATTTTTTTACATTTAAAAAGTAAATTACATTTCGATGTAAATTTTTTGCACAATTATAACCAAAATTACTTTTCAAAGTAGTTTACTTTACATAACTTACCATTAAAAGTAAGTTACATTTACTAGTAAAAGTAAAAATGTAAATAACTTTTACTTGTAAAAGTAAATTACTTTTTCAAGTAACACTTATTTAAAAAACTTAACTTAAGAGCCATTGTCTGAGAAATCTAGTCGAAAGAAGCAAATTCTGGAAGTGATATCTTCAAATTGTACTCATTTTCAGATATTTTGTATAAAACAATAAAAGTAGACCACTGGTAAATTTTTTTTCGAAAATTCCTATTTATTTTGGAGATATTGGGTCCCAAAATTTGGCCCATTTTGAGAAAATTTTGCGCATAGAGAGCAATTGCTACTTTGAGGAGCAGTTTTAGCAACATGAATGTAACAAAAACATTTCTTTTTAATTTTTTTGCTTGTCTGGGTAGATTTCTACAGTAAAAGTAAAAATTCAACATGGTTACATTTTTGGTTGTCTAGAAATCATGGTCCGAAACCGCAAAATTTGAAATTTTACCCTGACTTTGAGCTCTAATATTTCTTCAGACCAATACTTACACGTAGTTTTCATAGATGTTTTTGAAAGACGCTAAGACATACATTGATTTTATGGAACAAAAATCATGTGCATGCAAGGACCTAGGAAGGAGTAACCTGCCAAAAATCACTTTTTGCGTTTAACGCGCTTTGATAGATTACCCATAACAACCGTGGCCTTAGATCTGCCATGAACAGTATTTAGTTTAAGTTAAGTTATTTAGTTTCATTAAACATGCATCTTCTAATATCTGAAATAAAATCCATGTGCTCAGGTGATAAAAAGTCTACAGAAGTCCTAGAAGTAGCCTTATTTTGCCAATTTTTTAAATAAAAAATACCCTAGCAACGGTATAGACATGCTTAGCAACGGCTACTTTAGAGCCTCAATAATTAGTACTGCAATTAAAAATTTTAATATAATAATTTTTTTATAACGGAACTGTACAAGAGTACTTGATAATACCTAGTTTTTTAACTTTATCAATGAAAGAAAGAACCATTAAACTTCAAGATCAACGTTTTTTCCGTTTAAAATTGATGGGAAATACGGTTTTCTAAGAATTACAAAAAAAATATAAGAAGTTTATTAATGGACAATCCGAATTTCCGCATTGTCAATATCGACTTTTGAGAGTGAATAATCTCCTCTTTGATTAGTTGGTGTTGATGCATCTATCTTACAAACACCATCAAGAGACGAATATTAGGGATTATTTTCTTTGGTTGGTCACTTGAAGAAGTTCTTTCCGGGTGCAGCAGAATATTCCATACAAGAAACACATATATCATCATCATTGACCTAATGGTTGAGGTAAAGATAAAGTAACGTCTAATCATTGCTGCTTCCTAAATATTCCTTGAAATTAGTTAATATGGTTAATAAACCAATAATTTTGTAATAGATCTCAATACACAAAAATACAATATTATAGTGTTATAACTTTTTACATTTTGAATTATTGCAGGATACCATTGCATAAAGTATGGAACAACAATTAAATCACCTATTTGAAAATTAGCTAACTCTTTTGCAATCAACTGAATATCGTTGTTTAAACCATCTTCTTCGTTTTCAGGTGCATTTTTCACATCAACAGTTTCATCAATCATATCATCAAATAAGTTAACCTCTTCACAAAAAGTGGGGACCAGCCCTCCTCTTCTTTTTTGTTTACTCCATCTAAAATATTACACTGGAAGGATAAAGGAAATTGCTTAATATTTATCTTAAGCCCCAAGAAAAGAAAATAGTCACATTTCTTATCATATATACTTTGGGCATTTGTAAATATACATGTTAATTTACTTGCCTACAGAATATTGATTGAATTTATTGAGTTGGCTTTAACATTGTCACTTGGCTTTAATATATTCACTTGGCTTTTAACATATTTACTTGGCTTTAACATATTTACTTGGCTCAACATTGTCCTCAGCTGCTGGTGAACTTGCTCTGGATTCATTTTCTTCTCACGTTCTTCTCCAGCCATAAACATCTGCACTAGCAAAGTTTTTTGCTTTGAGGAATATCTAAATACTTTTCTTTTTGGTAATGCCCATCCAGTGCTGTTAGTAAAGTTTTCTATCCCTTGTTTAATGATAAAATGGGATAATTGCAGGTGATCAGAAGAATTAAGGCTTGAGTTTAGGTTCATTTTGTTGACACAGGAAAGTCTTGCTCTGTCTACCATAGATTTTGCCACAGATCGAGAAGTGCGGCTTCCTGAATGCATGTATTCTGCTAATAATTCAGTATCATAAAATGATTCAGCACAACCAATATGTGTACAAAACTTAAGAGTGTTAACACTACTATCAACACGTTTTTTTTTTGAAAACTGATGGTGCAGTATAACTTTTGCAAGTTGAACTATAGGGCTTAACAATTTGAACTGAAGAATGAAATGTCACATTAGTATAGTTCCATTTTTTACCTTTAATAATTCGGAAGTACCTCCACATTATCATCTGATCAGAGAAAAACTAAAAAGAAATGATAACTGTTTATGTGGGAATCAAATTTGTTCCTGATAAAGTAGAAGCTTTAGAGTCTATTGTAATTATATCAGCATTTTAAATTCCATTGCCATTATGAAGAGCCTCATAAATATCTTCTGCAGTCAACAAATCGTTTCCAGCATCAATAAAACTCCTTACGACACATTTCGCTCCTGCTGACTTTCTGTCACATTGATCTTTTCCACGTGATGGCTTATTGTAATCATACCTTTTAAGGAAGAATTGCATTGCTTTGCAAACTTTGTAAAGGACTTCTAAATAGAAGTTGCCATGATAAGATGATGCATTATCTGACTTAATAAGCATAAAGGTTTTTTAAACAAGGAAAATCATTTCTAACTTTGGCCAAAACAACATCAGCCAGACAGAGTACATCAACAAGGCTTTGCTGACATCTATAGACAGCAGTGAAATATACTTTTTTTTTCGTTTGACCATTTTCATGGAAGAAAAAGACATCAACATGTAGAGTCACTCCTTTCTTTCTAAAATAATCCTTCTGGCTTTTACGGAATTTAGCTGGCAAAGTTTTCTGACTAAAATCTTTCAGCCAAAAACCAGTTTTCTTATCAAGTTGCCCAAAAGCCATTATTTTGGCCATTTTTTGCTGTGCATCACGGATTTAATGCTTCATATAGGCTTCAACATCTTCTGTAGTCACATTTAAATCATATAGAAGATCTTCATCTTTACTTTCTATAACTAACGCACGAACCTGTTTGATTGCTGAAATGAGGTTAGCACAGTTAATACATTGTTCATCGTCAGCAGCTATACTGGGTTGATTCAAGTCTGGATCTATATCTGAAAATGCAAAAGAAGTAAAGTGACCATGCAAAGTGGAATTTTCACTACATTAAGAAGGATATTTACTCTTCAGATACATTTTACCTTTTTCAAGGAACTTAGTAAAATTTTTATACTTCCACTTTTCAGAAATAGCAATCAAAGTTTAAAACCCATCTATGCCAGCTGCCGTGACATCATCAAGAACAGCCAAAGCTTTCCTTTGAGAAGGTTTTATTCCACAAAGAATTCTCCATAAAGAAGTATCTGACATAGCGAGGTAATTAGTTTCTTGGCAAATTTCTTTACAAAATGTGATTGTATGGTTAAACTTCATCATTAAAATGGCATTAGCAACCTGTGTTCCTCTCCATTATCAAACTTTATTTTATTTACTCCATAAGCTACATCTTGCCGCAAACCTTGACAAAACATTCTAAAAATTCTAAAAAATGTTCTGTTTTTTCCTGTGGCATTCTGCATATGTTTACCTTTTTTGGCATGGAAAATCCTCTGCTTTTTTTTGCAACTTGCGTGCTTTTTAATTTGATATTTTTTGCAATCAAAGATTTTCATTAATGTTTCTTTAGTGTACTTATTATGGTTAATAACTGAAAGCAAAAGAATTTGTCCTAAAGAATCGCTTTCTTGAAACATCTTAACTGGTACAACAAGGTCTTCTGAAACCAGTTGTGTTGAACCACCTTCATCCTCATTGTGTAATACTTGAAAAACTAGTGCCTCTGATTAACCAGGTGCTATTGCTTCAGCAAATATCTTCTATCTGGGAAATATATGTCATCAGCAGGAAAGTAAGACTTTATTGGTGTTGGAGCTGGTTCTAACATAACAATATTGTTATCAGTAGAAATACTTTTTAGGTAGCTGAAGCAAAATACCGCTCCAAAAGGAAGTGGTGAATTCTTTTCATTATAAGCAGCAAAGGTGTTCCAAGGGATGGATCTAATTTTTGGTGCTTTTTTACCGATTTGAAATTCATGTCTTGAGTATTGACAACTGTTTGGCTGCTTCCACTCAATACCTAAAGGAAAACGATGGTACGCTCATAATGAGTCATAGCATGAAAGATTAACTTATAATCGGCTTTCAATCAGGATTTTTTCATTTCACTGGTTTGTCGGTTGTAGCTATAAAACTGTAATGTTAGATTTTTCACCGATGGAGTTGGAAATCATGTTTCTTTTAATAAAAAAGCAAATAATATTATTATATTATTCATACCTTTAGAGCTTGTAAATGATTACTTATGTCAGCAGTCAATTCATTAACTTGAAAGATTCCATCTTTGTTCCAAAGCCTAAATGGACCACAAGAAGTCCTCTTTTTGTTACAATATATGCATTTCTCATTAGGACTAACTTTATTCTTGCTCTCTGACATATTTTGTTTATTGATTATTATTTGTTGACTAAAATTAAACAAATGCAGTTTTTACAAACAAATTTTAATTCTTCTACTGAAAACTGCTGAAAGAAATTTATGTTATGTAACTCAAGTAAAGCATGGTATGTACCAAGTAGTTATTAACACAAATATCACACCTAGTCGGCAGTCAATTCGTCCCCGCAGTATTATCAGTTCTATCAACAAATGTAATAAATAAAATGTTCTATCTAATATATAAAATAAATACAAATATATATGTATATATATATATATATATATATATATATATATATATATTTATATATATATATAAATATATATATATAAATATATATATATATATATATATATACATATATATAAAATAAATACAAATATATATGTATATATATATATATATATATATATATATATATATATATATATATATATATATATATATATATATATATATACGCACACACAATCTTCTACCTGATATAGTATATTATATTATATTAGATAGAACATTGTACTTATTTTTATATAATTTATATTTGTATTTATTTTAAGCGCTACATGTATTTTTTTCAAGTGCTCTTGTACAGTTCCGTTATAAAAAAGTATTATATTAAAATTTTTAATTGCAGTACAAATTATTGAGGCTCTAAAGTAGCCGTTGCTAAGCATATCTATACCGTTGCTAGGGTATTTTTTATTTAAAAAATTGGCAAAATAAGGCTACTTCTAGGACTTCTGTAGGCTTTTTATCACCTGAGCACATGGATTTTATTTCAGATATTAGAAGATGCATGTTTAATGAAACTAAATAACTTAACTTAAACTAAATACTGTTCATGGCAGATCTAAGGCCACGGTTGTTATGGGTAATCTATCAAAGCGCGTTAAACGCAAAAAGTGATTTTTGGCAGGTTACTCCTTCCTAGGTCCTTGCATGCACATGATTTTTGTTCCATAAAATCAATGTATGTCTTAGCGTCTTTCAAAAACATCTATGAAAACTACGTGTAAGTATTGGTCTGAAGAAATATTAGAGCTCAAAGTCAGGGTAAAATTTCAAATTTTGCGGTTTCGGACCATGATTTCTAGACAACCAAAAATGTAACCATGTTGAATTTTTACTTTTACTGTAGAAATCTACCCAGACAAGCAAAAAAATTAAAAAGAAATGTTTTTGTTACATTCATGTTGCTAAAACTGCTCCTCAAAGTAGCAATTGCACTCTATGCGCAAAATTTTCTCAAAATGGGCCAAATTTTGGGACCCAATATCTCCAAAATAAATAGGAATTTTCGAAAAAAAATTTACCAGTGGTCTACTTTTATTGTTTTATACAAAATATCTGAAAATGAGTACAATTTGAAGACATCACTTCCAGAATTTGCTTCTTTCGACTAGATTTCTCAGACAATGGCTCTCAAGTAATTAAGTTTTACGCGTTATATAATTTATATTAAAAAAAACAAATTACTTTTAAATGTAAGTAAATTATATATTTTTATATGAGTTATGTAAAGTAATTTACGCGTAAAAGTAATTCGCGTTTTTACACCAAAATAAGTAAAAGTGCCATCCCTAAATATAAGCGATGCCTCAAGTTATTTAAACTTTTCATTATCCAATTTTTCATTATTAAATTTGAACATCAGGAGTATGAATTAAAATTTTGATTCCCTAAAAATGACTTTAAAAAACTTAAACTACAATTTTAGTGTAATCTGTCTAACGGAAACTTGGTGTCAAAATGGCGATGAGTTAAGTTCTAATTTTCTTCAACCAGGTTATAATTCAATACACCAATCCAGGAAAAAGGCATGGGCGGGGGCGTATGTATTTTTATTCTTAATTCTTTTACTTTTAGAAAATTACAAAACCTCAGTGTCAATGACGCCAATTGTGAGTCGTTAACAACTAAAATTCTTAATCAGAAAACCAAGAATACTTTTATAACTTCTCTTTACAGACCACCTAATGGTAATTTTGAAGCATTTTAAAGACACTTAAAAAATATATTTACTTAATTGGTGATTTCAACATAGATATTCAAAAAACAGGGGAGAGCCTTAATGAATGGGACAATAACTGAATGGGACAAAATCAAATTTGCATAGAAGCATCAAAGGTTGGATATCCAAACTCCTGTGGTAAGCAACTATTCAACAGAACGAGTCATTATTCTTATTATGGTCTAAAAATAATAGTATTGGATGCTAATGTGTTTTAAAGAGAAAGAAATAATTCTAAGAAATAACTTTGTTTTTCCGATTTTGCAACGATTTCGGAAAAGAAAAAAAAAAAGTTATGGAAAATAAAACTCCATTTTTTAATACCCAGTTGCCTCTAGTTTTAATATTTTAAACCCATTCACGTTTAGGAAATGCTGTTTTTAGTCTGGCCCACCATTTGTGGATAAAGTTTAAAGCTTATTGAATGGGACAAGATATTGATTATTATTGAATGAGACTTGTCCAAAAAAACGACAGTTTGCGTAGTGAAAAAAGATATTTCAGCAATTTAGTTGTGGTCATTCGTATTTATTAATTTATTTAAGGTTTATTTTAGTAATAATGCCGTTGTTTTAAACAAATGTGACCAATGCTTTTTATAAAATCATATTAAAATTCAATCGTAGTGAAAATTTAAAAAAAGATTTCAAGTAAAATATGTTTCATATTCTTTAAACTTGAGCTCATGAATTTGAGAAATCTTTATTGAAAAAGATTTATTTTAAATATTTCCATGAATTTAAGAAATCTTTATTTAAGAAAATCTATTTTAAATAGTTAATTGGATAAAAAGAAAAATAATAAAAACTTTCTTTTAAAAGTTTTGACAAACATTAAAGATTTTGTGGATTTTTTAATGGTTCGTTAAAATGTAAAAATTGTTAAACGAACTGTTGTGACACTACATATATATTGACAACACATATTTAGTGCGTAAACACGCACTACTAGTTTATATATATATATATATTTATATATATATATATATATATATACATATGTATATATATATATATATATATATATATATATATATATATATATATATATATATATATATATATATATATATATATATACCCAGCAAACATGTCACCGTTGAATCAATGTTGAAAACCGGTCGCAAAAGATGTTGCGGAAATGTTGACAAAGTATATATATATATATATATATATATATATATATATATATATATATATATATATATATATATATATATATATATATATATATATATATATATATATACCCAGCAAACATGTCAGCGTTGAATCAACGTTGAAAACCGGTCGCAAAAGATGTTGCGGAAATGTTGACAAAGTATATATATATATATATATATATATATATATATATATATATATATATATATATATATATATATATATATATATATATATATATATATATATATTACATATATATTGACAACACATATTTAGTGCGTAAACACACACTAATAGTTTATATATATATATATATATATATATATATATATATATATATATATATATATATATATATATATATATATATATATATATACATATATATATATATATATATATATATATATAATTTTAAAACATCAAGAAATACAGTTTCTCTCAATACAAATAATATTATTTTATAAGAAATTTTCGCTGGGTTATAGATACCAGCATCATCAGCTTGTAAAATGTTACAATAATTTTTAATCGTTATAGAGTAATTCCATGTCAAAACAACCAGGCCATGCAACCCTATGTCTTTGGATTTTTTTAAATATTTTTACCGTAGTTAGTACATTATAAAATAAGATAAATCCCAAAATTTCAAGGTCTAACTCCCAACGGTTTGTGAGTAATGGTTGTTTTAATTTTAGCTACTATTATTGATTTGGTCATTTTCCGCCATTTTTAATTTTACATTTCTCTTTATAAAACCAAGCCTTTAAACGTGTGAATTCTAAAAATAAGTGACTTAGTTAATCTCAAAGTGAGGAATTTAAACATATAAATAAAAAACTCATTTTATAATTAAAAAGTACCTAAATATCAATTATAAATGTTAAAATAATGGACACCTGCCACTGTAAAATTTTTAGGTGTGCGGTAAATTTTTTACGCCTAAAATTTCAAATTAGGTGATTGTATGTTTGAAAAACATTGTGTGAAAAAATCATTTACGCTAAATACATAGTTTTGAAAATATTTTACTTTTGTACTAAAAATGTATATATAATTGCAGGGGCGGACCACGAGTTTTTGGTGTTTGAGTTAAATAACTTCCAGCTAAGCTCTATACTCCGAACCTTTGAATGTTTATGTCATTATGTCATTTAAGGATGTTTTGCAAAAAATTGCACTGCGAAGAGTCTGGTAACAAAATACCCTAAAAAGTAGAAATCATCCACCTAAACGTAAAGGGAATTGATTTTTTCAAACAGAAAAATTACTTACTTTAATAAGACTAAAAATTGTACATATTTTTAAAATTTTGTCAAAAAATCATTTGGCATTCAGAAGGTATAACCATGTAAAGTTTACAACCCCCTCAAAATGAGGGGGTTGTTTAATTAGGTATGATTTCTAAACAAATCATTATTTTTCAATGAAATTTTATTACCTTAAAGAAATTTCTATCTAGTTTAGGATATTAGAACTCATATTTCAAAAAATTAATTTCCCCACGTTTTAGATTTCTAATTTTTAGGGTATTTTTGTTCCCAAGTTCTTTGCAGCGCAAATTTTTGCAAAACATCTTTAAATGACATAAGTATGAACATTCAAAGGTTTGGAATATAGAACTTACCTGGAAGTTATTTAACTCAAACACCAAAAAATCGTGATTCCGCTCCAGAATTAAACGTGCAATTTTTATTTCTTTTCCTAAGAGTAATTCCATTTCAAAACAACCAGGCCATACAACCCTAAATTCACTGATTTTTTTTTCAATTTTCGCCAAAGTACTTTAGGAAAAAATGATAATTCCTACCTACATCTAAATCTAGGTGGTTCTCAAGTTATGAAAGTTTTTTTAATGTAATTTTTGTTTCCTTTTTGTTTCTTGGTTCCTTGTCTTTTCCAATTATCAAAGTTTAATTGCTGAATTCAGACATATTCATCTAATTTAAATGTTGCAATTAGTTCTACATAAATAATGTAATTAATACTTGTGCATTTTTAAATTTGCAAGTATAACATTTTTTAATTCATTATCAAAATGATTTCACGTGATATTGGTAAAGTTTTGAAGTCAGAGTGCCATAAAACCTCATATTCTAGAAATGAAGAGATTTTTTTACTACATGACCTAGACACTGATACTCGTCAAAACATTTTATGGAGATCTGAGTTGCGTGCTTGTGAAGAACTATTCAGCATTTGTAATCACCATTTTCACTACTTTGGAAAAAGATTTGAAAAGAAAAATGGCAATTGTTGTAATGTTTATAAAGTGCATAAAAAAAAAAGAAAGGTAATTTGATTTCAAATATATTTTATGTAACTATATCAAAAAAATCCTTCTTTAATTTTTAAATTGTCATACTTTTCTGATGGATGTGGAGGACAGTATAAAAATTTTCAAAATCTATGCCATCATTCAGAAGATTTTTTATTGAATCCTGAATGGATATTTTTTGCAACCAGTCATGGCAAATCTTCTTGTGATGCAATAGGTGATACAGTAAAACGAACAATTGCAAGAAAACATCCAAAGAAAAATCAAATACTAACAATCGATGCAATGTTTGAATTTTGCTCTAACAAAACGCTCACAATAAAGTTCTTTAAACTTAATAATGTCATAAAATAAACGATTTGAGAAGGGAAAAACAATACCAGGAAGTCGAAGATTTCACCATTGCATACCAGTTTCGAAAGCATTTATGTTATTTAAAAAAACTAGTAACAATACAAATCCAAAATCTATTAATATAACTAAAAAATCAAGTTACCAAAATTTAAGTTTGATAAATTTTGAGCTAATGCAGAAATACAAATATTACGCATGTACATATGACTCGTTTTGGTGAATTGCAGTAGTGAAGAAAAAGATGAAGAATATAATGATATAAAAATAAAGTTTATGCATCCACACGGCCCATCTGAACAGTTTTTCTGGCCGAAAAGGAATGATTATTGTTGGATACCAATCACCAATAACATTTTGGTGCACTTATTAATGTAATAACATTAATAAGTGCACCAAAAATAATATCAGACAAATATGAACTTTCAAAAAAAGATTTTAACAAAATTAATAAGTATATATTTGTAAATCAATAGTTTTTAATGGATATATTATAAAAAATTGTATATCAATTCAAGTATGAATCATTTTTATTTATTTTGAATACTACGATAAGCGAAATATGCTATACTTGCTTTTTTTGTAATATTTTTCATTTAATTTTTAAACTATATATTTGGCAGAAATGATTTTTTCACACAATGTTCTTCAAACATACAATGATCTAATTTGAAATTTTAAGCTTAAAAAATTAACCGCACATCTAAAATTTTTACTGGGGCAGGTGTCCATGATTTTAACATTTATAATTGATATTTAGGTACTTTTTAATTATAAAATGTGTTTTTTATTTATATATTCAAATTCCTCACCTAGAAATTAACTAAGTCACTTATTTTTAGAACTCAAATGTTTATAGACTTTGTTTTATAAGGAAAAATGTAAAATTAAAAATGGCGGAAAATGACCAAAACAATAATAGTAGCCAAAATTAAAACAACCATTACTCACGAACCGTTGGGAGTTAGACCTTGAAATTTTGGGATTTATCTTATTTTATAATGTACTAACTATGGTAAAAATATAAAAAAAATCCAAGGACATAGGGTTGCATTTAAAAAAAAATATGGTTGTTTTGACGTGGAATTACTCTATAGTTTATATAAAATTGTTACTATTGACGTCAGCGGTTGAACGGCTTCTTTTGATTTTTAAATTTTAAAAATGGCGTCCAAAACATAGTTTTTACATATTGACCTTCATCAAGGTTAATTCCGCCGTTTCGCGCAGAGCACATGTTGTTTTGTATTTCTAACGCCTCTCTAATTTTTCTTTCAAACTTTTTATTTTCTACTTTTAACGTTCTTGTTTTTTCCCAAATAATATATTCTTTGCAAAAGGTTTTATGAAATGCTAATGCAGATTGATTAGGCTTGTTTTCATTAATGCTCTTCTGATGTTGACGCATCCGCGTACTTACTTGCATTTTTGTTTCACCTATGTAAACTTTGGAGCAGTTGCATTTTATTATATACGTTCCAGGTTGGCTGTTACTTGGTAGTTTTGTTTTTGTTTTTTGATGTTAATAAAGATCTTAAATTTGGGTTTGATTTAAATACTGCTCTGTACCCTGCTTTTCGGAATATTTTTCGAAGTTTTGGTGAAAGGCCTGGTACCCAAGGTAAAGACACTACAGGAAGATTGTTGCATTCTGATGGAATTTTGTTTTTATTTTGTCTTTTTTGATGGAATTGGTGTGTAATATTCCTCAATAGCTTTTCATCGTACCCATTTTCAATAAACATGTCAATTAAAAAATTTATTTCGTTTTGCAAATGATGTTTACTACAGATGGAGTAAGCTCTGTGGAGAAAACCTTTAAATATAGCTGTTAAAATATTTGGATCGTGATTTGAATGCGGTTTAATTTGAATGTTAGTGATTGCCTCTTTTCGATAGACTTTGTACTCATATTTTCCTAGTGTGTTATTTGTAATGGTTATATCAAGAAAGTTAAGCGTTTTTGTTTCGTTTTCAACTTCAATTGTGTATTGTATTGCAGGATGTTGTTGATTTAAAATATCTTGGAACTGTTTTGCTTGTTTGATGTTAGGAAATCTTGCATGACTATCGTCAACGTATCTTAAAAATGATTTTAGATTAAGTGCAGGATTTTTTGTCAAAGCCATTTTAATTACATTATTTTCATGGAATTGTAGAAAAAATTCCGCGAGAACAACCATGAAAGAAAGTCCGATTGGTTCTGAGTTTTCCATTACGTGAATCTCATTGTTCCAATGAAAATAACATTGATATAAGCAAAGTTCTATGAGTTGCTTTATTTCAGGTATACTTAGTTTTGTTAAGTTTTTATATGATAAATTGTTACTTAATTGTTCTAAAAGTATAACGGTGGCTTCTTTTAACAGAATTGACGGGTACAAATTTACAACATCATAAGATACTTGAATATATATATATATATATATATATATATATATATATATATATATATATATATATATATATATATATATATATATATATATATATATATATATATATATATATATATATAATAGATATAAATATTACATAAAAAACGTCAAAGAAGACATTAAAAAGAAGCCATAAACGATTACATAATAACGTAAATATAAAATTAGAAAATATTATTTGATTCCTTTATTTGGATAATTTTTTTAAAAAGAGGTCTCCAACTGCTTGTTGAAATTTTAATGCCATTGTCACGGTTAAGAAGTATTGGAGCATGTTTTATTTCTTGGTATGTTAAGGCGTAATTAATTTCAAGTGATTCTCTAACTCTACGTTCATTGTTCTCTGATTTTATTGCTAGAGTTTTCGGATTTGACCAATCAAACATACCATTACATTCTCTACCATGTTCGGTTGCACCAGATGCATCCCATTTACCTTTTAAATAGATTTTTTGATGTTCAATGCATCTCGTTAAAATTTTCTTTTTTGTTTCACCAATGTATATACTGCCACAAGAGCATGTGAGTTTATAGACACCGGGATTGCTATTTGGCATTAACTTAGACTTGTTGTTGCATAAGATGTTTTTTAACGTAGGTGGTGTAGTAAATATTATTCTGACATTGTAAGGTTTAAGTTCTTTTCTTAGTTTTGGACCTATTCTTGGGAGCCATGGAAGTTTAACTGTATATTTAAATGTTTCTGTTTTATTATAATTTATTTTAGAAAGGTTGATTCTTTTCCGAATATAGTTCTTAGCAGTTGTTTCAAGCTTTAATCTATCGTGTCCATTTTCTGCAAACATGTTTACTAAAAACTGTATTTCATTATTAAGGTATTTTTTGGAACAAATTTTAACGGTACGAGATACAAAACCTTTAAAAACACCCATAACTATTTTTGGATTAACGTTTGATGCAGGTTTTATTTGTATATTAGTGATAGCCGATTTTCAATGGATTTTGAAGTTATAGTATGAGTTATTAGTATTTGTTACAGTTATATGCAAGAAGTTTAATTCTTTTTTATTGTTTTCTTTTTCCGAAGTATATTTTATTGCTGGATCTTGTTCATTTAACAACTCCAAAAACTTATCATGATTTTGTATTGAGTCGAATCTTGCATGACTGTCATCTACATACCTTCTGTAAGTCTTTGGCGAAAATGACCAACCTCAGCAATAATAAGAGCTTTTATTTCCAAACGCTGTAAAAACGCTTTAACAACTACGACCATTAAGGACAGACCGAATTCGGGACCTATAGGTTCCGAATTCGGTGTAGATCTTATCTCATTTCTGTATAAAAAATAACATTGGTTAAGGCAGAGTTCGATTATTTCATGTATATCACTAAGAGTTAGTTTGGTTCCTTTTTTTGAGATTATCAATATCGTTGTTTAAAATATCGATAATCACAGGAATCGCTCTGTCAATTGGAATGGAGGGATATAACGCCACCACATCAAAATAGACTTGAATTTCACTAGGATCAATTAACCAAGATTTTGCTTCGTTGACAAACGAGAGGAGTTTAATAATCTTGTTTTGTTTTGGTTTAAGGTTGGTTGTATAATTTTTACAAGATGCTCTGATGATCCATATGGTGGGGTACCTATAGTAGAAACGACTGGCCGCATTGGATAGTTCTTTTCTGGCTTGTGAGCTTTCATGACTCCATATAAACGTGGAGGTACGCAGTCAAAAGGGTACATTTGAAAATAAGTCTTGTTATCTAACTTTTTTTGTTTTCGTAACCTGCATAATAGTTTCTGTAATTTAGTCATAAGGGTTTGAGTCGGGTCATAGTTGATAGTTACTGAGTGTTTAATTTCCTCTTCTAATTTATAAAATGCGTCCTCTTCGTTTATAAGTACAAATCCTGTTCCTTTATCAAATGGATAAACTGTATGCCAAGTATGGTAGTATGTAGCAAACTGATAAAATGGCATCTGTAAGTCCGTTTTGTATGTAGAGCAATTTAAAAAGTGGTCAAATAACCTAAACGTAAAAAATTTTTGTGTTTTTTTTTTAATAAGATGCTTAATTAAGAGTTGGGTTTCACATTAAATATATATATATATATATATATATATATATATATATATATATATATATATATATATATATATATATATATATATATATATATATATATATATATATACATATTTATATATTTTTTTATTTAAGTATATATTTCCAAATCTCATATTATATTATATGAGATTTGCATACATTTGATCTTTGTAAAGTAGTAAATTTTATTTTAGATGAAACCAAACACAAAGTTAATACGAAAAAATTCTTTAGATGTTGAAGATGCAGTCAAAGGTGTACTTAAGG
The DNA here is from genome assembly GCF_038396675.1 of Hydra vulgaris. NCBI lineage: Eukaryota > Metazoa > Cnidaria > Hydrozoa > Anthoathecata > Hydridae > Hydra > Hydra vulgaris. The sequence continues at coordinate 70,523,669 of NC_088920.1, read as the reverse complement.
GTATGTCTATTTGAGATGCAGCTAACAAATATAATTTATCAAAATCTGCTGTTGGTTGGGCTGTTAAAGTGGCAAGATGTCAAAATCTGCCTGAAGACTATAAACACATCACAAACATTGAAAATAGAAAAAATTTTCATGCTTCTGATGAAAGTGCTATTGTAGATTATTTGCATATGTCTTCAAACATGTGCTACGGTTTAACTAAATTACAAACTAGGCAGTTAGCTTACAAGTATGGTGTTGCATTGAATTCCAAAAATATTCCTGAGTCATGGCACCTAAATAAAATGGCTGGAAAGTAATGGATGGATGGTTTTTTGTTATGGCATCCAAAATTATCACTAGGTAAGCCAGAAAAAATTAGTCTTGCTCGTGCAACTGCCTTTAATCAACATACAGTGTCCATATTTTTTGATAACTTGTTAGAAGTTCAATTAAAATATAAATTCAAACCTGAATGTATTTTTAATGTAGATGAGACAGGGTTGTTAACAGTAACAGATCCTCCAAAGATTATTTCAACTCGTGGAACTAAGAGGGTTTGTCAAGCTGTTTCAGTAGAAAGAGGGTCATTGGTGACAATGTTGGCTTTTGTGAATGCTATTGGTAATACAGTTCCACCTGTATTTATATTTCCAAGAATAAACTACAAAGATTTTATGATAAATGAAGTACCAACTGGAAGTTTAGGGTTGTGTAACAAAAGTGGTTGGATGACAAGTGAAAACTTTTTAGTTGCAATGAAGCACTTTGTTTTCCATGCTAAGCCATCTGTGGAGCATCCAGTGCTGTTATCATTGGACAATCATGAAAGCCACATTTCATTTGAAACAATAAGATTTGCAAAAGAAAACTCTTTGATTTTGTTAACATTTCCACAACACTGTAGTCATAGATTGCAGCCTTTGGATGTTTCAATGTTTGGGCCTTTTAAATCTTATTTTAGAATAGCTCAGAATAAATGGTTGGCTTCCAATCCAGGGAGGATTATGAACATATATAATTTACCTCAGTTAGCATGTGCAGCATATAATCTGTCGTTCATAATAAAAAATATTTGCAGTGGGTTTCATAAATGTGGGATTTATCCACTCAATAGACAAATATTTGGGGAAAGTGATTTTATATCTTCTAGTGTTAGTGACAGACCTCTTCCACAAATTCAAAAAATTAAGAACCAACATTTGTATGAAAAAAATAAGCAAGTTTCTTCCAAATCATCTGTTAAAATAGTTAGTCCAGAAACCATAAAGCCCAACCCTAAAGTACCTCAAAGAAAAGATATTAGAAAAAGATGACAGCAGAGTAAAAGTACTATATTAACTAAAACTACAGAGAAGATAATAATTAAGAGGAAAAGTTTTGAAGCTGGTAGAAGTAACACAAAAAAACAAAAAAGCAAAATTGACCTTAAAGAAATGAAAGAAACAGAAGACTCTAATGCAGTTTTTTTAATTGATTCATCTGTAAAAAATGTGCTTATCAACCAAGAACAACAAAACACTTGCAAAGTACGCAAATGCAACTAGAAAAGTTCCATTGAGCCTGCTTGGATTCAGTGTTTTACTTGTCAATGGTGGATATGTGGTAATTGTAACAATAACAGCAAGAAACGTTATTATGAATGCAAATTATGTGAAGTTAATTGTTAATATCTTTTACACTTTCTTTGATATATTAAAATTTTATTGCATGTTCTTTGCAATACAATTGCTCCACAAGCAATAATTGCCTTTTCTTCTTTGTTTAAACATGAATGAAATGAATTTTTTTTAATATCTAATAAGTTGCTTTTTATTGAGTTTTTTTTTAAAGTAAATTAAATACATAATACGGTAGATAATTAATTAAGTCAGGAGAGGGATGCTGCTTTACCTTGTTTTACTAAAAAAAATTATCAATCTATTTTTTTAAATGAAATTTATTGTGAGTAATTTTAATTTTTTAAATAAAAATATTTTAGGTTTGTTAATATGAGGACATGGGTATGTCACCTTACAATGAAAATTTCTTATGACTTACATTTCTACCATATAAATAGCTTTTTCGATTTCCCTAATGATAAAAACTTCCTATACTGCTCCACTGGCTTGAAACTTACTTGTGTCCTCTCTTCTCTTATTAGTTTTTTAGATTTGTCTCATTCAGTAATTTTTTTGTCCCATGCAATGAGTAGTTCTTAATGAATGGGGCAAATGGCTTGGTCCAATAAAACTCCCTTTTTTACCAATAGGCCTTTGCGGAACCGATTTTATGTTTTACTAAGTGATAGTGCAATAGTTAATTGTTATCAAACTATTTTAATGTATAAATTAAACAACTTTATCAACTTATAAAATTTATTTTACGAAAACTGTCCCATTCATTAATGTTCTCCCCTAAATAATGATTCCTACGCAAAACGATTTGTAAATACTCTACTTCAGAACAGTTTAAAACCTGTAATTAACAAACCAACGCGCGTAACACGCAATACTTCTTCAATTATTGATAACATTATCACTAATATTGCCATGACTTGCCAAATCAAAAGTGGAATATTAAAAACTAATATCAGTAATCGTTTTCCAAATTTTCTTATAAATTACTCTTTAATTCCTGAATCTAAAAATTTATTTGCAAGATATGTAAGACAAATAAACAACCAATCTATTATAAAATTTCGAGAATTATTAACAGAGATTGAATGGAACCTTTTAACCGAGTGCAATGATGCTAATGATGCATACAACTTATTTTTACGGTTGTTTTTTCCTAAACAATACGAAAGATCCTTTCCAAAAATTAAAAAAAAATTCCAAAAACTTTAATTATCCGTGGATGACAAATGGTCTTAGAAAATCATCCTGAAAAAGCAATGTTTGTATGAAAACTTTTTAGAAAATAAAACTTATAACAATGAAATTAAATACAAAAAGTATAAAAATTGTTTTGAAAGAATAAAAAAGCAAATAAAAAAAAGTTATTATTCTAACCTCTTAGAACATTCAATAGGAAATAGTAAAAAGACATGGAAAGTAATTAAAGAAGTTACAGAGAAAAAACAATTACAAAAAAACACCACTATTCCAAATTGATTAAAGCTAAACTTAAACAGACAAATATTTGATAAGAAAGAAATAGCTGAAAACTTCAACAAACATAGGAAAAAAATTAGCAGCAGATATAACTCCTGGAAATAAAACATTTCAATCCTATTTTTAAAAAACATACTATGTAATGGATGTAATCGGAACTGTCTCTAAATGAACTTCAAACATTCTTTAATGCGCTTAAAATAAATAAAAGTGCCGGGTTTGATGATAATAATGTTAATGTTCTAAAAGATGTTTTTGATGTTATTAAATTACCTCTTTTGTTTACCTTCAATCTTTCAATAACAACTGGTATTTTTCTTTTTCAATTAAAAATAGCAAGAGTAGTCCCTGTATACAAAAATGGCGACAATTCAATACCATCGTACTACAGACCTATATTTATCTTTTCTTGTTTTTCAAAGTTGCTTGAACGTATTATGTATAACAGACTGTATAGTTTTCTTGAAAAACATAATATCTTATACAGAAAACAGTTTGGTTTCCGAAAATGGCATTCAATACATCATGCAGTAACTGATTTAGCCAGTCAAATTCTGCATGGGCTTGCTAAAAAAAGTTATACTCTCGGCTTGTTCATCGACTAGTCAAAAGCTTTTGACACTGTTGATCATAAAATTCTCTTGTACAAACTAGAAACATATGGAGTAATAAATGACAACTTAAAATTGCTGCAAAGTTATCTTAAAAATCGAAAATAAGGAGTATCTTATGATTCAACATGTACAAAGTTAGAAACAATAAGCTACGGAGTTCCTCAAGGCTCTATTCTTGGACCCTTACTATTTCTGATTTACGTAAATGATATCTGCCTATCTTCAAACATGCTTAATTTTGTTCTTTTTGCTGATGACACTAATCTTCTTTATACCCATTCCAATATGAAAACAGTTTTCTTTACAATAAATCGTGAGCTGGAAAACCTTAATGACTGGTTCAAACAAACTCTCTTTGAATATCAGTAAAACTAAGTACATTTTCTTTCATCGCCAATCTAAATCCGATGATTTATGAAACTTCCTCAGCTAATAATAAATAACAATATAGTAAACAGAGTTTCATCACTTAAAATCTTAGGAATAATATTAAACGAACATCTTAAATGGAAAAATCATATTATGCTGGTTGAAAACAAAATTTCTAAAACTATAGGCATTATGCATAAAACAAAACACCTTCTAAGTAAAAAATGTTTAATAGACTTGTATTGCTCTTTTATCAATAGCAACTTAAGCTATTGTAATATTGCTTGTGCAAGTACTTGCCCTTCAGCATTAAAAAATATGTATATTAAGCAAAAACAAGCCAGTAAAATTATATGTAATGTGCATAAATACGCCCACTCCAAGCCGTAACTCCAGGAAATTAAAGCTCCTAATGTATATGAGGTAAACGTGTTCCAAAACTTGTTATTCATGTTTAAATATCAAAATGACATGCTTTCAAAATCCTTTAATAACCAATTTCTTAAAATTAATCAAAAATAATTAACGAGGTGCTCTATCTTTAGTTTTAATTTACCTAAGTCAACTCTCAAAACATCTGATTACTCAATTTCATATAGAGGGCCTCGTCTGTGGAACATATTTCTTAATGAAACTATGAAAAGTATAACTTCAATAAATTGTTTTAAAAATATAATTAAGCAGTATTTACTTGAATTAACAGACACAAACATATTTTTGTATTTTTGAAATGAAAAAAAAAAAATCGTGTAATATTTATTTATTTTTTGCAATTTATCGTAATCTTGTTGTAATTATGTATAAACTTGTTTTATATAACGAGTATTTGTAAATTTATATAATGAGAAATTTGTAAAAAATATTTTACGCTTACTATAGGGGCTTGGTGACAAGACTTCTGTCTTCTACTTGCTCCAGTCGTTATTAATTTCTTTATTTAAATTTTATTGATAAAAATTGTCAAACAAGAACGTTGTAAAATGTTTATAAATGACGAATAAATGTTTTTTAAAAACATTTTTATGAATTAAAATACTTTTTAATAAACTCATAAAAACTTTTATAAGTATTTTATAATTATTTAAAGTGTTTTTTAATTATCTTTAATTTATTAGGAATCTTTGACTTGCATTTTTAACTTTAATTCTACATATCGGCTTCAGATTTTGCTATTTTTACTAGCGGTTCATCGATGCCTACTTTTAACCGATGCCGATGCCGATGGCTTTACATGATTTTACACTTTCGATGATTTTACAGGCCGATATCGATGCATCGGCCCTTAAATCAAATAAGTAGTATATATTGGATATATGATCGAATTATATACTGGAATGGAAATGCTAGATTCCATTTCAGTTACAATGAAAACAAAATTTTTGTCTTATTAATTAGAGGTAATACTTTTAAATGAAAAGCTCGTTTTCTAAACATTAACTTACGTCATTCTGTTTGAATTAAAACGATTTCGTTTTTTTTTTTATTAAGTCATTACTTCTAATAATTAGCAAATTTTAAGCAAATGTTTGTGCAAAATTTAATTATGTAAGATTTCTTATATTGAATGTTTATTTATTATACGCTTTTAATTTAATAATAAACTCGTTTTTAATTTAACTTTAATGTAAATATAATGAAATATTTTAATAGTAAAGAATAACAGCAAGAGTTTCGAATCAATTAGTTTTCTCTTTCGATTCTCATTTATTCAAAGTTTATATAAACTTTTATTTTCTCAAAAAATAACTCTGCTTATCGGAGAAATGATATGCGTAGACATTTAGCCATATTCTTTAGTTACAGATCAAGGATTTAACAAACTAATAATGCATCTTGAACCTAGGTATACCATGCCCTCTAGAAAACATATGACCGAAACTGTTGTTTCTCTTATTTATGAAAAAATGAAAATACAAATTATGAATGATGTAGCAAAAGCGGATTTTTTAAGTTTCACCACTGACGGATGGACTAAACATCACAATATTCTAAGCTTTTATTCTTTAACAGCACACTGGATAAACTTACAGGTACAAAGATATCAAAATTTCTAAAGGATTCTTTAAATGAATGGAAAATACCAACTAACAAAGTGCACTTTGTCCTCTCAGACAATGCTGCTATTATGAAATTGGCCATAAAAGAAGCTGGTTTAGAAAAAATTCTCTAAGTTGCGCAATCCACACTCTTCAACTTTGTATAACCGACAAGCAAGCAAAAAAAGCTTTTTAAGTAGCAAACAATTGTGAATGATCTTATAACTAAAGCTAGAAAAATTGTCTCACACTTTCACCATTCTTCGTCCTCCATGGACATACTACATGAAATTCAACAACAGCTAAAGTTACCCCTACATTCACTTATACAAGATGTAGTTACGAGATGGAACTCAACATTTTACATGCCAGAAAGGTTAGCTGAACAAAAAACCTCACTAACATTATTTTTTATTAGAAATCAAAAGTGCAATGCCTCAAGTCTTACAGAAGACCAATGGTTATTGTCTGAGACGCTTATCTTAGTTTTAAAGCATTTTGAGGCGGCTACACTAGAGATGAGTGAAAAAAGGGCATCAGTGTCTCAAATTGTTCCATTTATAGTGTCATTGGGAGCGTACCTAGCCTACACTTCAGAAAATGCAGGTGAAATAAAAACTATAATATAAGAGTTGAAAAAAGATTTTATTTCAAGGTTTTCCAGCTCTGAATATAATAAAAACTTGAACATTTCTACAGTTTTAGATCCAAGATTCAAACTGAGTGATGTCATATCAGATGAGGAGAAAGAGACTATAAAATCAAATATTCTAGAACAATACATGAACCTAAATAAAACGGATATTACAGAGAGCCTTATAACTACCGACAACTTAACTCAATCAGATGATGAAACAAACGCTTCATCTGAATCAACCCAAGTATCTAGCTCTCCACTCAAAAAATTAAAAATGGCAGAAAGCATATACAATTTTTATCAAGTTTCAAAAATACTACTTGAATTAACAAAATCAACGAAAGCGAAGAACTGTAAAAAAACTTTCAATAGAGGCACGAATTTATTTTGAGAAAAAGGAAAAAATGTAAGTTGTAATAATTTTAAAATAAAAACTTTGCTAACATTTTGTTCTTGTCTAATTTATATTAAACTATTAAGGAAAAAACGTTATTCCGAATTATTATAATAATAATAGTTATGGAAATAAAATAATATTGATAACATTCATTAATTGATAATATTTTAAACAATAAAAATTAGGATTTTTTATTATAGTTTGATTTTTTTATTTACTTACATTTCCTATAGAGTTGACGAAATAAACTTTTACTTATCACTGCCTAATTTGCATCAAAAAGAATGTCCTTATAAATGGTGAGGAAATTACAAAGAAACATGTATAAAGAAACACTCTAGTAGCAATAATATTTTAGACCTCTCACACCTAGCAAAAAAATATTTAGGAGCTCCACCTTCTTCTGTGTTCAGCAAAAGATTGTTTAGTACTGGGGGAAATATTTATGAATTGACACAGTCCCGACTAACTGCAAAACATGGAGAACATCTAGCTTTTGTGCATGCGAATAGGCAATTTTTTGGAGAAATGGAAACAAAAAAATAGATTCACAGCTTTATATAACATATTTTTATGAATTTTCATAACATTATGAAAATTTATATTTCTTTCTAACATTACACAATTTGTTCTATTATGCTTAAAATATGTTATACTTTATGTTTATATTTTTTAAATTTGCATTTCTTGATTTTGAACTTTTTGCATAGTTTGGATCCATAAGTTGTATAATTAAATAAAATTTAAAAAGTACTCGAAACAATCGGCATCGGCCGATAGTTATCAAGGCCGATGCCGATGCATTGGCTAAATGGTCGATGCATTGGCAGGCCGATGCCGATGCATCGATGCACCCCTAATTTTTACAAATGGCGGGCTATTGTTATAAATAAAAGAATTGGTTATTTGCTTCTCAAAGTTAGCCTAAATTTTATCTTTTTTAAAGCAGGTGTGGTTTTGAGACATTATTTTCAGGCTAAGATTGAGTTTAAAATTAGTTCGACTGTATTTACAGTAAAAAAACAGATTTTCTTTCTTAAAAACTTATAATGTACTAATATTAGTCTTGATTAATCAGATATTTTGAAAACTCAATTTTTTTCTTTAATTTATAAAACTTGATATTATATTCGTTATATAAACTCAGCATTTCCTCGCATTTCAAACAACTTTTTTACTGCATGAAGTTGGTACATCAAAACATGAAAACTTTGAAAAAGTCAACGTTTCATGAAACTTCAAACCCCAATAACTTTTAAACCGCTTTGAATTATGGTCTCAAATTTTCAGGTTTTTCTTATGAAAAGATTTAAAGATATTCCTGAAATTTTAAGAAAATTCATTTACTCAACTATTTCAACTTGCCTCATTGTTATAAAAACAACTCTTAAAAATGCTATTTTGTTATTATAACAGCAAAGTGTTAATAAAAAATAAACTATAACAATTAAAGAATTTTAAAGCAAAAAATTAATCGATTAATTGTTTGTTAATTAATCGATCAACGATTAATTTTTATTAATCAATTAACCGTTTACCACCCCTACCCATACGGAAAATTTTCATGGAAAATCTATGAAAAAAACCCATGGAAAAACAATGGAATTTCTATGGTTATTTGGAACACGTTTCATTAAAAATCCATAGATTTTCCATGAAAAATTCATTCCAAGTACCCAAGGAAATTCCATAGTTTTGCCATCCATGAAAAAACCATGGAATTTCCATAGGTATTTGGACCACTTTTCAAAAGAAAACTCGTGTTTTTTTGATTTAAGTGGTCGTCCATAAATTACGTCAAGCAATTTTTGACCGTTTTTGACCTCCTTTCCCCCCCCCCCTCCCTCGTTACAAAAAACGCACCTAAAAAATAAATTAAAAAAAAAAAAAAAAAAAAAAATCCAAACACTTAAGAAGCAAGTTTTGTACAAGTCGTCAAAAAACCAACAAACCATCCTACCCCGGCTTATAGCATGACGTAATTTATGAACGACCCATAATGCTATTTCAATTGTCATATTAAACCATAAAAAGTTAAATTTATACTTGAGACTTTATATTCAAATATATTTGCGTGTTTTATTCGTTATTCGAACTTTTTTTAAGAATACTCGAATAATTTTAAAAATGAAAAGATGTGTTAAGCTTTCCATCAAAATAATAAAATGAAAATTTAATTACGTTTGAATTTGTTTTTTTATACTTCTCTATAATAAATAAACATTAAAAAACATTATACAAAAAAATCGCTAAAACCGTTTTTTAAAACCGACGGTTTTCATTTATATCGGTTTTGACAAAAACTGCGGTTTTCGGTTAACGGTTAAACGGAAACCCTAGTTTTAGTTTAATAGCAAAATCCATTTCTCTTATTTAGATTGTTCTTAAGAATTAATTTAGTCGGGTATTTGACACAATTCAGTTGGGTGAATTCTCACAAGGCCCTTTTTTTTTTTTTTTAGTAAGGAACCAGTTGGTATTTTTTAAGAGTTCACCCTCCCCCCCCCCCACCTCATTTTATTAGTCGATTCATATCTACTAATAAAAGTATGTATTAAATAGAACTATTTTTTTTATATTAAAAACTATATATATATATATATATATATATATAATATATATATATATAAATATATATATATATATATATATATATATATATATATATATATATATATATAATTTACTTTTAAAACAAAATTCTAAATAAATACAATGAGATCTTTTCTTAGAGAGTCTATTAAATCTCATTGATTCACTCACGCGTTAAGTATTTACAAAAATTTACGTAAAAGAAATTCACATAAATTTGCCTTTAAACAATCTAACATATCAATTGAATATAAAAAAGTATTTACAAGTAGCTGTTTAAACATATTTATTTAATATTTCTCGACCACTTTTTAAAATTTTTTTCTCAAATAATTTTTAGACGCTTCTGTTTTGTAAGTGTCGTTAAATTCTTTTCATAGAATGAACTTCCGGATTATGGATAAAAATAAAATATACCAGCGTATTTTTGACGTGCACGTTTTAGCATATCCTACAATGAGCACAAAGGCTTTTCAAGTAGAACTGATTCAGAATTAAAATGAAATAAAAGTTGATAAAGTTTACAAATCAAAGCGGATCATTGGTTGCAAGAACTAAACGCTCTTTCCACAAGCAAAAAAAGGAACACTCCCAACATTTCGGGCTGAACAAACGTTATCTACTAATAAACCTTCAACTATAAATGTGCATAACAAAAATCTTCCGACTTCGAATTTGCAGTTTGATAAAAAAGATACCAATATTGTTCGTGATAAATTCGAACCTGAACTTAGTACTGCCCACTCAGAAATATAGAATTGCCCCAGCCCAACTGCAATTGCAGACACAGAATGAAGTTCTGAGTTCTGATTTAGTCGGTTTGTACAAGCGACAAAAACGTGCAATGCTTTTTATACGAACAAGATGCTGAATTGAAAGAAAAGATAAAGAAAAAAGACTATTTAGAGCAATTGAATAAAAAGAAAGCAAACCAGATAAGAGTAAAAAAAGCAAGAGAGCTGAAGAAAAGAAAATTCATTTCATCGTTTGAAAATAATCCAGAACTACGCATAACTCTGAATGTCAGAGACAAGTCTGATCTGGCCAAGGTTCAACAAAATTAGCCTTTACTATTTAAAACTCTTGTGAATACTGCTATGCATGGATCAGCATCACATGAAAAACGAAATAAGGATATATATAGAAGCATCAAAATGTTAGACCAACTGGCCGAACAGTTCAAAATGAATGGTTTCACAATCAGTAGAAGTGAGCTTTACTTTCGTTTCTTACCAAAACGCAGTTCATCTCTTGAAGGCCAGCGTCATGTATCAACAGTACCAGTAAAAGTACGGAGTGGTCAATACGCTAAACATATCAACAGCTTATTTTTTAACTTCTGCAGCACCTGGCAGTGATGGGGACGCGAATTCATCTGATTGGATAAAGAAAGATTTTGTAAATTTCTTAATCATTTTGCAAAGAATTTTCGCACGGCCTTCAAAGGAGCATCTAGTTTTGCTACTGGTTACAATCACTTTTCGCACTTATCATTGATTGCACTAGACTATTCAACAACAAATGGAATTATCATGTTAAGTTTTCCACTCCATTGCACATTGAAGTTACAGCCACTAGATAGAAATGTCTATGGTCCTTTTAAAAAGGCTGTAAATACAGCCATCAACAGTTGGATGGCCAGTAACACTGGAAAAGGTATGATAACTTATAATATATCAGAAGTAGTTCAGGTTGCCTTTCCATTGAGCATGATACCAAATAACATACTGAGTGGCTTTTCTTCATGTGGCATCCACCCATTTAACCCTCAAATATTTACAGATTTGGACTTTGCTCCAAGTTCAGTAAAAGAAATACTTATGCTACTCAAAACGAATTCTCAATTAACAATGCGTCAAGTTTCAAAGGTTGCAGTCTAATCAGAACAATCCAATTTTTGCTTCGAGTTCAACTTTTTCATCACAGGAGCCTTCAACATCTCAAGTGAAATCAATTTCTGGATGCTCTGTGCTTGCTTCACTGCAGATAAAGGAAGGCTATTACCAAAGATACTAGAAAGAAAGCCTTCAAAAAATACACGCAGGAAGAATTTTCTAATATATATAAATGACTTTTGTAATGCATCTTTAAAAATGAACTCGGTCATGTTTGCAGATGACACAAACTTATTTCTCACCAACAATGATATCAAGAAATTATATGCAGACATGAATATTTAATTGTGTAAAGTAAACAACTGGTTTAAGGCAAACAAACTCTCACTTAAGGTGGTAGACTGCTAAAAAACATTGAAAAAAGTAGTTTTTCAAAAGTTGATTAGTTAAAAACTTTAACTATTGCTGTTTTTAAAAACATACATATTATTTTACAAAAAAACAGTTTAAACTTAGTAGGGTGATTTTGCTTCCCCTAGCAACGCTCATAGCAACGTCAAAATAAGGCAATTTTAACTAAATTTTACAAAATCTAAGCACTCAAACCAATAGCTACTTCTTTGTTTTTTGTTTTTCTATGTTTAAATGACATGGTGTGAAAGAACAACGTTGTTGAATTGGTTTATTACTATATATTAACTCGATAAAAGTGCATACTATCAACATGGGTTCTGCAGAAAGAAGAAATAAGTCTAAAAGTAAAAAACGTAAATGTTATAGATTACTTGCGAATAAAATTCACTTGACTTCTGAATATACTACTTCAAGTTCAAATAATACATCAAATAATACATCTCTAACAAATACTTCTTCAAGCAAATCAGCATCTGCTGAAAAGTTAAATTTACCTACTTCTGATACTCCAAGTATTAGTCAAGATAGTAATCCTGAATGTTACATTATATTTACTTCTGATGTCTTGAGTTCAATTTTAAATCTTGTTGGTTCTTGTCCAAAATGCCAATCTTTAATAAAATTGAATAATGATTTATCAAGAAAGAAAGGATTTTCACATCAACTTGTTTTGTCTTGCACTGCAAAAAAATGTCAATGGCAAAATGAGTTTTTTACCTCAAAAAAAAATTGAAAAAAACAGTGATAATGAAACACAAAGCATGAAATCGTTTGACATTAATATCAGAATGTGTGTAGCTTTCAGAGAAATTGGAAAAGGTTATGCTGCAATGGAAAGTTTTTGTAACATAATAAACAGTCCACCACCAATGCAAAAAAAAACATACAATAACATTGTCTATAAATTGCATTCGTCTTATATCAAAGTTGCCCAAGATTCAATGAAGCGAGCAGCTGCACAAGCACAACGTACAAGTGAGTCTAATATTGGTGACCCTGATATAAAAAATGTTACTGTAAGTGTTGATGGAACGTGGCAGCGACGCGGTTTTTCCTCGCTGAACGGTGTTGTTACAGCTATTAGTAATGGGAAGTGTGTTGACACTCAAACTCTCATAAAGGATTGTAAAAGTTGCCAATATTGGCAGAGAAACAAAGATATACCGGGATACAATGACTGGGTAGAATCACATATTTGCCCAATTAACCAACAAAGTTAGTGCAGGTGCAATGGAAGCTATTGGGGCATTGCAAATATTTAAACGATCAACTGTTTTTAACAAACTGCGTTATACAAAATACTGTGGTGATGGTGACAGTAAGTCTTACCAAAATATAGAAAGTAATAATGTTTACCCAGGGTATAAAATTGAAAAAAGTGAATGTGTCAGTCATGTTCAAAAAAGAGTTGGGTCTCGTTTACGCTCTCTTAAAGTATTGTACAAGGGAAAAGTTTTAAAAGATGGTAAAAGACTTACTGGAAAAGGAAGGATGACAGATAAAGTCATTAATACATTGCAAAACTATTATGGAATGAGTATACGACAAAACAAAGGGAATTTGTATGGCATGAAAAAATCCATAGCAGGACTAATTCATCACTGTTCTGAAAGCAGCAGCGATGAAGAACGCCATAAGTATTGTCCTCGTACTAGCGATTCGTGGTGTAAATATCAAAGGGACAAGATTAATCAAACTTTGACTTATAAAAACAGTATAAACATTCCAGAAGCTGTTTGTGAAATTATAAAACCTATTTTTTCACACAAAGATCTTGGTGCAAACAAGTTATTAAAAAGATGTCTTGATGGAGAAATACAGAATGCAAATGAATCGCTCAATAATGTAATTTGGACAAAATGCCCAAAAAATGTGTACGTGGGTAGGTCAACACTTGAAATTAGTGTTGCATCTGCTGTCATACAGTTTAATGATGGTAAAACTGGTATGATAGATGTTCTTCACAGTTTAGGAATTTTACCAGGACATTTTACTAAAAACGGTTTTCAAAATAGTGATGTGCTACGTGAAAAGCTTATGGACATAAAATCATCTGAAAAGTTTAAAAAACAAAGAAAATAGCTTAGAGCAACAAGGAAGGGGTTTGATGATAAGCACAATGATGAAGAAGGAACATTATATGAAAAGGGGGGGGGGGGGTTTAACCTGTTTTCAAGTGTTAATATATTTGTATTTTCAAAATATAAAGTTTTATTTGCATTTTTCTCTGTTGTAAAGTTTTTCATATTCTGGATAAGATTGCGGAGGCTGTATTTGTCCAATTGATTTGAAATTTTGTACAGATGTTCATTTTTATGAGCTTTATGTCCTGAGATAAAGAAATTTTGGATAAAAATTAAAATTAAATTTTTTGGGCTGTTTTGGGGTCAGGAATTTGGCCTAAATTTAGACGCATAGAAAAAGCTTATGGTGCATCGAAATTGAAAAAGATTCAAATTTTTTGTTTATCTCAGGACATTTATCTACTTAAAAGGTACACAACTGTAAAATTTTGAGACTTGATATATTTTACTTTTTGAGATATCTTTTCCAAGAACTTTGCACTTTTTAGGCCTAAAAACACTTAAATTTGCCCAAAAATTAGAAAGAGGAAAAAAAAAAAAATTTTTTTTTTTTTAATCCTATTTATCGTGTTTAAAATGAGAAAATCAATTGGAATAATGTCAGATTTTAAAATTTTTTTTTTAGCAGTCTACCACCTTAACGCTGAGAAAACAAAGTATATACTATTTCACAAAAAAACACAAGAAGAAAATCTTCCTCTCAAGTTGCCTAACCTATCTCTAAATGATAAACTAGTAAATAAGCAATCCAATATAAGATTCTTAGGAATCATTGTTGATGAAAAATTATCCTGGCTTCCACATATAATATATATCCAGTCAAAAATCACCAAAATAATAGGTTTGATGTATCGAGTTCGCTCCTACGTCAATAAAAATAGTCTTAAATTAATCTACTTTGGGCTAATTCATAGCCTCATCAGCTATGCAAACATTTCATGGGCAAGTACTCAAGCGGCAAAGATTAAAAAAATTTATAGTCTTCAAAAACATGCCTGCAGAATCATTTACTCAAAAAATAGGCGTGAACACGCTAAGCCCTTAATGAAAGATATGAAAATGATGAATGTGTTTAAAATAAATATCTACCAGCATTTAATTTTCATGTATCGTTATAATCACAATATCTCTCCTATAAGCTTTAATAACAAGTTTAAAATAAATAAAAATGATAGCTATAATCTTAGAGCGAATATGTCCAACACATATAAACTGCCTCGGATAATAAACAAATATTCAGAGTACAGCATTCTATATCGAGGTCCAAAAGTATGGAATACTTTTCAAAAAGGATTCAAAGGTACGGTAAATTCGTTAAGTTCATTCAAGTTTTTAACAAAAAAAGAAATTTTTAAAATATAAGAAACGTTTTTGGTTAATGATACTTTGAATAATTTCTCATAAATCTGTTTTTGTTTTATTTCTACTTTTGTTGGTTGCTTATCAATTGTATTAGCGAATTACGCGTTTTATGACGATATTTTATTGAAATTTTATTACGCATATTGTAACATATTACGATATTTTTTTGAAATCTTGTTATAGGGGCTCTATGAAAAGATTGTGATAACGTACTGTCATCCTCATCTTCTTTGAGCCCTTATCTGTTTTACTTATTTTATTTATTGAAATTTTAAATTACGAAGTTGTAAAATCTTATATTATATTAAAACATATAAATAAAAAAAAAAAAAAAAAAAAGAGAATTTCGTCAATATTAACTGATTCCCCTTTTTTCAAAAATTCTGTGAGATCTTTACAGCCAATGCCAAAAAAATGCAAAGATTCTGTTATTAAAAAGAGAAAAGGCAAAGCAACAAAAAAAACATACCCAAGACTTATCATTATCAGAAGATGAAAACTACTATATTATTTGCATGGATACTTGGGCTAATAGCAGAGATGCTGAAAAATGGATCAAATGCTGTGAGTACTCAAGCTGGGCACATGAAGAATGTACAGCAGGAGGGTCCAGCTACATTTGTCATAATTGTGACTCTGATTATGATTTTTAATGATCATTTTCAAAGTGTTTTAGTGTATAAATTATATATTTTATTATATATATATGTTATTTTTAATTTATTATATATATATGTTATTTTAGTGTATAAATTATATATGTTTTTTTTAATAAATTATAAATGATTAATATAATGCTTGTTTTCTTTTTGAAAATATTTTTTTACCTTTTAGACCTACACTTGTGATAAAATATAATTATGACAACTTGTCCCTCTTATCATGACTTATCTGGGCAAGTCCAGACGGTTGGGCAAGTTGTCATACCGTGGAGCCTTCTTTAGAAAAGGTAGCATGCTATACTCAAATGGTCTAAAGCTCTTCAAAGTTGTTTTTTAAATAACTATAATTATAGACTACCATACAAAATAGTTTTTATGAAAATTGACCAATTAGTTTTTGAAATATCTGGAAAAATATAAAAATTATGACAACGTGCCCCGCTCTCCCCTATGTTTGAATTATTCTAGAAAAAAACATAAACAAGATTTAATTGTTTTATGCTTTTTAATTGTTTAGTATTTTGTTTACAATATGTTGTGGTTTCAAAAAAATATGTTAGTTTTAGGATTTAACTTGAAATTAGTTTTAAAAATGACAAAAGAAGAAGACGTAAGAGAAAAAATTATGCGCAAATATTTACAAAATTCTAATAGTAGCTACAATTCAATAGCAAAATCGTTGCAAATACATCCGTACACCGTTAGTCGTGTTATTCAACGTTTTTCTCAAACAAAATCGATCAAACGCAATTCTTGTGGTGAAAGAAAGGAAAGTTTTAAAGATATAACTAAAAAGATAAAACTAGTAAGAAAACTGGTTAACAGTTTTATGAATAACCCAAGCCTTTCACTAAGGGATCGCGAAAAAATATGAGGATTTTCTCATAGTTTTGTTGCAAAAGTTAGAAACAAACATGATTTTCATTCTTTCAAAGCACAAAAAGTGCACAATCGTTCTGAAACTCAACAAAAAAGTGCAAGAACCCGCGGCAGAAAGTTGCATGACAACTTTTTTTCTAAAAATTTCTGTATTATTGAAGACGATGAAACTTATATCAAGAACGATCATCAACAAATTCCTGGTGTTGTTTATTATATTGCCAAATATAGAGGAAAAGCAGATAAGAAATTTAAATACACAAAACATGACAAATTCACTAAAAAAGCTTTGATTTGGCAAGCTATTTGCAGTTGTGGAAAAAAACCAGCACCTTATATTTCTCAGTACACACTTTCTGGTCAAATATATGTTAAAGAATGTTTACAAAAACGCCTTTTACCTCTCATTAAATCACATAATAACAAACCTGTGTTCTGACCTGATTTATCTTCAATTCATTATTGTAAACTTGCTAGGGAATGGTATAAAAAGAGTAAAGTGAAATTTGTGCCTAAAACAGAAAATCGTCCAAACTTCACAGAATTGAGAGTTATTGAAAAGTACTGAGCTATTATTAAAAGAAAAATTAAAAATTAAAAAAACTTTGCAGAAACATTAAAGATATAAAAATGTCATTTAAAACAGCATCAAATAGTTTTGATTCTTATTCTGTGCGCAAGCTTATGGGTACCACTAAAGCAAAAGCTTAAAATTGATTAGATTCCCACAGAAATAAATAATTTTTTTTATTAATGTTTGATCTTTTTCAATTTAGCAATAACTTTCTTTTTAGATAGTATAAAATTTATGACTGATTTAAATTCATTAGAGAGTTTGTCATTATTTACTTGTCAGGGAGGGCATTAAGAGCAATTTAATTTTATATAAAAGTTTTATACTCTAATTAAACTAAAATTTAAAAAAATAGGTACAAGTATCTCAAATAACTCTTACTGTTGCTAGTAATACAAAATGTTTTTTGTGTAAGCTAATTTTAAAGATATGTGTTTAAAATGTGTAAGCCTTTATTAGACGGATCAACGATTTTTACCTTTAAAAAAAAAAGACATTTAAATTATATTTTAATGTAAAAATATTACTTATGCAGAATTTGGTAATCATAAAAAAGTACAAGGGGCGGGTTTGTCATACGCCGTGGAGGGGGCCAAAAAGTATTAGTAAATAAGTATAGTAAGTAAAAATATTTTTATTTCAAAGGTCTTTGAAATAAAAATATTTTAAATAAAATATTTTTATTTAAAAGACCTTTTAAATAAAAATATTTTATTTAAAAGACCTTTGAAATAAAAATATTTTATTTAAAAGACCTTTTTAATAAAAATATTTTATTTAAAAGACCTTTTAAATAAAAATATTTTATTTAAATTTTAAAAAAAAAATAATATTTTTGAAAAAAAGTCCTAAGTAAAGGAGGGGGGGGGGAAGGGGAGTTCTACCCTAATGCCTCCTCCCAACCCCACCCTCATCCTAAAACCCGCTACTGGAAAGTACTTACTAAATTTGGATACTACTTTACTTTCAAGAAAAACAAAACAAACAACTTGGCATATACTTTTTAATTAAACACTTAAAAGCCCTGGTTTCAGCAAATTTTTTCATAAACTTTGAACAAAACTAAAAACTGCCGTAAAAAATGGCATAGCATTTTAACGATATTAAAAATCAAATTATTAATGGATATAAAATAGCTGAAAATCCTAGAAGTGTATAAAATTACTCCCTAATTTAGTAAGTAAACCTCTGTCATGTAAAAATAAATATTTTCTTTTTTACATAACTGTGTTAAGTACTTTAGTTTAGACTATTCTAAAATTAATCCTATTGCCCTCTGATCTTATTAGCCATTACGCTTTACTCCATTTATTACCCTATTTAACTTTGAAATTGTTTAAGTGGATCAAACAAGTAAGATCTTTTGGTGATTTTAAAGTGTGTTACAAATTATTGACAAAAGTTATATGTTCAATTTTTTTTTATGGTTACGTTTTATATATTGATCATTGTAATTAAGGTTGTTCACGAAAGCAAATGTTGAATTTTCGATAAAAAAAAAAGTTTTCGAAACTCTATTTTTGTTTCGGTAAGTTCGAAATAATTTCAAACTAATTAATTTTGTATCGAAACGATTTTTTTATTTCGAAATTGTAAAATTTGCTTCGATATATTATTTTGATTTCGAAATTCTGAAAATATTACCGAAACAATTTTTTACTTTCGAAGTTGTAAAATTTTTTTCGAAATAATTTTGCGATTTCGAAATTCTGAAAATATTACCGAAACAATTTTTCACTTTCGAAGTTGTAAAATTTCTTTCGAAATAATTTTGCGATTTCGAAATTCTGAAAATATTACCGAAACAATTTTTCACTTTCGAAGTTGTAAAATTTGTTTCGAAATATTTTTGCGATTTCGAAACTCTGAAAATATTACCGAAACAATTTTCAACTTTCGGAATTCTAAAATTTGCTTCGAAATATGTTTGAGATTTCGAAATTCTAAAAATAATATCGAAACAATTTTTCACTTTCGAAATTCTAAAATTTGCTTCGAAATATTTTTGCAGGGATTAGAACCCCAACGGTTCTTTTGCAGGGATTAGAAACCTCAGGATAAGATAGGGGGTTGATATTTTGTGACATTTTGTGGAAAATGGAGGAGGGGGATCTGAAAGGTTTTTTGCGTGACATAATTTGAAAATGACCCCTTACATCTACACGGTGAAATGTTTTATATAAAATATTAGCTCTCTCAAAATGAAGAAAACCTACCTATAGTAAAAGCTACTTAAGTGTTTTTGTTTACAATTTAAACTGTAAATTTTAAACGTATAATTTTTAAAATTTTTACTTATTCACTTATTCATGTTTTTACTTATTAATTATTGAATAAAGATGCTTAAAAGCATATTCATTCAATATTGAATAAAAAAAAATTGAACTTCTAATTCAAAATAAAATTCAAAACTATATTTGGTTAAACTATATTTAAACTAGTGCACTAGTTACACTAATAACAGCACTAATAACAACTAGCACTAATAACATCACTATAGTGATGTTACTAAAAAGTTCGACTGTCGACTAATATATTTTCAAAAGTCAACCAAAGTCGACTTTTGAACTTATATTAAAATTTTTGAAATTATAGTTTGAACGAATAACACTTTTTTGAAATCGACTAAGTCGAATAAAAGCCAATTTAGTCGAAATGGGGAGGGGGGAGGGGGTAAGTAATAAAAGAAATCAAGTAATTTACGTCTGTTTTATATGTTTTTAAATTATACAACTTAAATATTAATGAAACAAAACAATATGAACGCCACGCAGGATAAATTTTGCTAGGTCTAAATGATTTAATATTGTGGAAAAGTCCTTTTGATTTCTTGATAAATTTAAAACAAATATAAGTCTAAAATAGTAAAATAAAAGTAAATATAAGTTTTAAAATAAACTATTTAGATATAAAGGGTCTCACAATTTAATTATCTTTAGAGCCCTAGTTAAAGAACGGAACGGATCAGCACTGTATATCGTATCGATATTGTATGAAAATCTTTTTAATAATCACATGCAAAGACTGCTAAAAATAACAACAAAAAAACAACACATAACTATAAAGTTTTTTAATATAATAATTATTGTCATATGTTTTGAAGTTGTTTAATAATGCAGGGCCGTCAGGAAAAATCTTTGGACTATAAAAAGGCAGATGCCAAAAAGCATGCGGAAAAACCATTTTTTGGCGAGCCCTCGTTAAATGATCAGTCGTAAACCCAGAAATACAGAAGCTAACTAACAATATTTTGGATTTAAATTGGTTTGGGATATCAAAAAAAGAAATTTGTAATTTTGATTATTTATTATTTATAAAAATACTGAAGAAATGAAAAAATAATATAAATAAAATGTTAATATAGTAAAAATAGAGAAAGAGTATACAAAAATAGTGTAAGATGAAAATAATATTATTTTTACAAACACACACCCAATGAATCTTTCCCAACCTCTTTTCAGGCCTGGTTGTTTGTATATTATTTTTTAGATACTATGTTAGAACTAAGATTCGGCAAGTTACTGACTGTTAACATTACGAATTGTTAACTTAGGCGGTATTTAATTATAGTTACCATACATAATTACATGAAGACATTGTGAAGCTACTTTCAGTGTATTATAAGTTACTCTTGAGTACTTTTAGTTGGTCTCAAGTGACCGCAGATACCGGTACCGGTAACTAAAAGTAATTTTTTTGGAAGTTGCTGAAACCTCAAACCCTTAATAGAACTTCAACAGAATAAACAAAAAACTTGGTGCTGGATTAGGAGAGAAATCGTTGGGATGGAGGGAGATACTATATTTTAATTTTTTAATTTAATATGAAAGGAAGGGGGGCAAATATTATATTCCGGCTCTGAAAAAACTACATTCTATTCAACAGTCATATTTGCTTTTGATAAACAAAATAAAATTAAAAAGATTTATAATGTTCAATCAAATAAAAAGATATTAGAAATGCATGTAAAAGTACTATTATTCGACTAAATCGACTATTAGTCGATTAGTAGATAATCCAAAGTCGATTAGATCCGCTATTAGATTTTTCAAAGTCGACTAATTTAGACTAGTAGACTTTTAATTGATTTAGTCAAAGTCGATAGTTTAAACACTTTTTAATTTTAAATTTGCATAACGTAAGTTTTAAACTTTAGATTTAGAATTTACATAAAAGTTCGTGCGCTTTTCCTAAATGATATAATTATGATGTTTAAAAGTTATAACGTGCAATTCCCTAAGGGCCTCTAACACAAGTTATGAAATCATTGTTGCAACGTAAACGGCTAATTACTCTCTAGTGATTATTTAGATGAGATTTACAACGATTTCAAACAATTATATTTATACCTTAGCAATCTTTTTGTTAAATAACTCTAAAATGTAACTAAAGTTATAATAATCTCCTTAATCGCTCGGTAACCTAAGTGAAGTAACATGTGCTACACATTTACTAATAACATAAGATACTAATTTATTAATATTTGTTGTATGCGTACGAGTAAAAAAACTACTTGCTTTTTAGTTTGAATAAACATGTCAAAAACAAATAAATCCGTTATTAAGAAAGGAATAAGAAAACGAAGCTTCGTTTGGACATATTTTGAAAAAGACCAAAAGAATCAAACAAAATGCAGTATATGTTATAAGATTCTACCTTACAACAGTTCGACCAGTTCAATGCAATCCCATTTATCAATTGATCATTGCATTAATTCAAAAATATCTAAAAAATCAACAATTTTACTCAACGATGACGATATATCCGATATTGAGAGTGGTAATGAAAATAGTTTTGAAGAGACTGGTCATAAAAAATTAAACAAGTTGTTGATAAACTTTATTGTTGGTACTGATCAGCCGATTTCGATAGTACGTCATCCAGATTTTGTAAATTTATGTAGTGAATTAAACAAAAGCTACAAAATGCCATGCATAAATACGGTGAGCAAAAAATTAATTCCATCAATTACGGACAATCTAAGATCAATTTTAATGCTAGAATTTGAAGGGAGGTCATTTCATTGCAATTACTTGTGATGTTTGGTCATCATTGAGTAAAAACAGCTACCTCGGTGTGACTTGTCATTTTATTGACAAAAATATGACTCTGGTTGACCGAAACCTGGATCTTAGGTTTATGTCTGAAGTGAAAACAGCTGAATATTTATTTAATACGTTAAACGAAATCTTCAGTGAATGGTCAATCAGTACTAAGATTTTTGCACTAGTTACTGACTCAGGTGCAAACATTTTCTCTGCAGTAAATAAATTTGATGATAATGTTCTTAAGATTCCATGTGCTGGTCATCGTTTGAATCTTGTGGTTAATGATCTTTTAAACACGAGAGATATAAAAGTAAAAAAAGTAAAAAAAGTAAAAAATGGTTCAAAGTGTTACGAAGTAAAGGATTACGACGGTAATGGAAAATTAATTAATAAAGAAATTACAGAAAGTGAAGTTAAAGAAATTGAAAAAATTAACGAAGGCAAATTAGAAATTGCCAAGGTAATTTCATCCTGTAGGCATATTGTTGGTTCATTTAAGCATTCGGAGATGTTACAAAAAAAAGTTAAGAGAAGTTCAAGAAACACTTCGATATGAAACTAAAATAAAGTTAGTACAGGATATAGCTATTCGCTGGAATAGCCAATTCGATATGATTGAATCTATATTAACTAATAAAACTGCGTTGGATATGTTAAGCATTGAATACCAAAATATAAAAGACTATCTTCCCACTGCTAATGAATTTAAGGTGCTGGAGGATTTATGTGATTTGTTACACCCAATTAAAGAGCTAACAAAACTTTTTAGCGGAAAGAAATATGTTACAGTAACATTTCTGTTTCCAACATTGTATTCTCTACTAAACGGAATACTTGAATCGCAACCCATTTTTACAGAACTAGTTAAGACTTTTCAAAAGGAATTATTAAGGTCTCTAAAAAGACGTTTTAAATACGTTTTTGCTAATGATTTTTTCTTAGCAGCTACTTTTCTTGATTTCAAATTAAATTTACCAAATTAAATTTGAAATCAAGAAAAGGCACCAAATTAAATTTACCAAAATGGTATTATTTTGCTATATATACATATATCTCTATATATAACATATATATATATATATATATATATATATATATATATATATATATATATATATATATATATATATATATATATATATATATATATATATATATATATATATATATATATATATATATATATATATATATATATATATATATATATATATATATATATATATATATATATTAGGGCTGGTACTGATTAATTTTTTTTTGTTCGATTAATCGTCTAAAATTTTAATCAATTAATCGATTAATTTCGATTAATTCTGAAGTCGACAGAATAACCTGCTTTTCACCACTGGTGAGGTGAAGTTGTTATCGGTAAACGTTAACTAACTACAGTATTCACAAACGTTAACAAACAAGACACTTAATGCCTGCTATACTGTATTCAGTTTAATTGACAAGTACAAGTAGGCATCACTTTAGCCAGTCACGTAAACAAACGAGGACGTTAACGTTTTCTGGAAGTAGACAAGATCGCAGTTTGTTGACAATGTACCCTGACGAACTAAACAGTCTTTCACAAGGAACAGAAGTGGCAGGTACACACAGAATTGTCTGCACAAAACTGCTCAGGTTAGGGTAACGATGCCTGTTCAGTTGCCACCACATGAGGGGATTCTCAGTTTCTAGAATTACACCTTCTTCTTGATATCGTGTAAGCTCAGCCAGTGAGCCATGTACTGTTTGTGATTCATCTGATGAGGATTGCGATTCCGAGTCGCTGACCAACAAAGTAAGTTTCAGTTTCTTACGCACAGGTTCTGATGCCTCGCCAGTGCTGGTAGTAGTTTTACGTTCAGCTCTCTGTCTTTGGTTACAATACACCCGAAATGCATTAGAAAGTATTGTCCAAACTGCTTCACGTTTCTCTCTTGAGAGACAGCCGAGTTTCTTGTAACGTGGGTCTAATGCCACAGCCATTTGCAACGTTGGCAATGCATCAATGTTTTCAATGCGACCTGAGAAGTCATTTAGTGTTGCAGATTTGAAACGTGCTATATACCCTGGATCGTCATCATTAACCCGCAAAAGTCTGCGCAAAAATGCTTCTAACGGAAGTACAGCCGAACATGTAGCATACTGTTCACTACCAATATACTCAGTAGCATCTGCAAGTGGACCCAATACCGAGACAAATTTTGACATTTTCTCCCAGTCCAACTCCCTTAGTTTATCTCCAGTGTAATTCTCGGGATGGTCAATATGATACTGCTTAATGGCATCTTTCACTTCCAGCAATCTGGCTAACATTAGGTAGGTACTGTTCCACCGCGTAGCTACATCCTGCTGCAATTTGTGAAACTTTACATTGTCAGACCTGTTAGAGGTACTGGCTTGGCTGGCCTTTAGCTCTGATGTATTCCTTGAACTGCGCTTAAAATGTCCAACTAGGTGTCGACATTTAGCCAGAATAGGAGATGAATCAGCTGCTTTCAAACCTGCTAGTATGCTCAGTTGAAGACAGTGTGCAATACACGGTATATGGCTGTAATCCGTCCGTCCTATAGCAGCAACCATATTTCGTGCACTGTCCGTTACGATACAGCTAATTTTTTCAGCAATGTTCCACGTTGCGGCAAACTCTTCATAGAAACTGGCAACATTATCAGCAGTGTGCCTTTCTTCAACATTTATGCAAGCTAAAGCGACAGACGTCAGTTTCCACTCATAATCAATCCAATGACCTGTTATCCCACAGTACGATTCATTGTTGGTGGAGGTCCAAAAGTCAGTAGTTAGAGCAATACTATGAATGCACTCTAGAGCTTTCTTGTGCTCATTCAACTTCTCATTGTACATCTCTCCAATGACAGCGTCGATTGTACGGCGACTGGGCAAAGTATAAGTCTGGTTTTGAAGGGCAATACGAAGCACCGCCTCTAGTCCAGCATCTTCTACAATTGCTGTTGGACGTCCAGAACTGGCAATCCAATGAGCTATTGCCACCTTCAGGTCGGCTGAGACCTTTTCACTGACAGGCTTGTTTGACTGACACGTAAATAAATTGGTGATTGATTTTATCTGAGGGGTCATCTACGTTCACTGTCGACAACCTGTTGATATTTCAGAGGATGCTTGTGCTGAAGGTGATAAGTCAGCGATGTGTTTGAGCCACGGAAAGCAAACTGTTTATTGCAGTGAACGCAGTATATTTTGTCACCTTCGTCTACTTTACCATCAGCATTCAACTTGAAAACAAAATGCTTGCTTAACTTTCCAGTTAAATGTTTGACAGAAACGTTGCTTTCATTAGTTGCCGCAGCCATATTTGCAAAACAAACTTTGTTTACTTTAGAAACGGATATAGAAATGTAAGATAATGTTCCCAGGTCAGTAAGTATTTTAAAATATGACAAAATTTTTAGTCGAGATTTTCAAGATACGTGCTTTCAAAATTAATTTTATATTTATCGAATTCTATTGAAAAATTCTAAATTTAATACTCTTTTTCGTCATGGCTAATGACTTTGAAACAATTGACTTTGAAAAGTTGCGTTTAGACGTTTTTAAAACTTTTAAAACTGAAAATAACTTCTTTGCGAATGATTTATATGAAAACGATATATTTTTTTTATAAATTTTTATGCTTAACATTTATCAAATTAACAGATATCAAAATATATTGTTCATGCTAAAATTTAAATTAGGCCAAGTACCATACCACTTCACAAATAATTTCTTTATAAATAACGTTAATAAATATAATACAAGAGAAACAGGTAATCTTGAGTTTATTCTAATTGAAGAATATTAAAGTTAACTTTAATATTCGAGTAGTTTTAATACAACTAGTTGTACTTAATATATAATATACTACCTATATTGAACATAATATATATTATTCACTTGTAAGGGCTTCGTGATAAGATCAGTACGATCTTCTTGAAGTCCTGTCTGTACTATTTTAATTATAATTATAATCTCGTTTATATATTTTGACTAAGGAAACTTGTAAATATTACTATTATAAATTACGAAACTTGTAAATATATATATGTACGGCAAAAAAAAAAAAAAAAAAATAAGTAACGGAAATATTACTGATTAAAGGAATTTTAATCGATTAAATAAATTAGCGATTAATCGATTAATCGTTAATTTCCGCAGCCCTAATATATATATATATATATATATATATATATATATATATATATATATATATATATATATATATATATATATATATATATATATATATATATATATATATATCAGAGCCGGTGTCATGAAATAAATTAACCCCCATAATAAATTAACTCCCGTTGCGTAAAAAATTACCCGGGGAGTTAATCTATTTCGAAATAGATTAACTCCCGTGAAATAAATTAACCCCTGTCGGCGAAACAAATTAACTCCCCATAATATATTAACTCCCTTGGAACAACTTATACGAATTACAAAAAAAGTTTTAACTTGATGTTTTCCAAATGTGTTGTTTTTAAATCTGTTAATTAGTTATTGATATGGATATAAATTATATTTCTACGATTATAATATCATATATTAATAGTGGCAATACATATATATATATATATATATATATATATATATATATATATATATATATATATATATATATATATATATATATATATATATATATATATATATATATATATATATATATATATATATATATATATATATATATATATATATATAGGGGAAGTGGGGGCATAACAGCCCCCGTAACATTTAGATTAAAGGAGTATGAAAATAAAAACGGCATACGCTTTTTTAACAGTGTATTTCGATAAACACATCATTAAGCTTTAAATTGCTGCAATTAGGAAAAAAATAAAACGGTATTTGAAAATTTTATAACACAAAAATTAGACGCAGCAAAAAAAGCGGTGTGCCCCTATAGAGAGGCACAACCGCACCCTAAAATATATATATATATATACACATATACGTATATATATATACATATATGTATATATATATATATATATATAGGGAAGTGGGGTCATAACAGCCCCCGTAAGGTTTAGATTAATGAAATAAGAAAATAAAAACGACCTGTGTTTTTTTATCAGTGTATTTCAACAAACAACAACAACAAAAAAAAGCTTTTAATTTTAGCAATTTAGAAAAAAATGCAACAGTTTTTGAAAATGTTATTAAACAAAAATCACAAAAATCGCTGGGGGTATACTATTCGTGGTACAAGTTTCTGATTCAGAGCAAGATGTCAGGGATAATTCTTGCAGTGAAATAGTTGGTGTTTGAGACTTGGTAGTTAGATTTGGTGTTGCTGAATCCATCTCAGGAAATGACCTGTTGGTTGTTTCTGAAGGCTCAAACATCCAATCATCAAAAACTTCAGGATTAAGTGGACTTATTCCAGTCTTTCTGAAACAATTTACAGCTGTCAACATGTTTGCAGATTTCATATAAGCTATTCCAAATAGTTCTGGAATCTGATATTTGGTCACAACTCTAGGATAATGTGTACGCAGCCAAATACAAACTTCGTTCGAATAGTTGCTACTAAATGGTGCCATTAAGAAGACATCTAGCGGCTGCAGATGGTGTGAACAATGTGGTGGAAAGTAAATAACAGTAACACGATTTTCACGTGCTTTCATTATGAACTCCATATTTTTTGTATGTGTTGCATGAACATCTAATAATAGCAGTGCAGGTCTTTTTTTGGATGGCATTACAAAGGACAGAAAATAGTCAAACCACTTCAAAAATATATCTGTTTGCATCCAACCACTAGGGTGATATGATGCAATAGTACCCGGAGGAGCTTTTTCGATAATATTAACATTCTTGGGAGCTCTGACATGGGGGAAAATAATCAAGGGGGCACGTATATACCAGAGGCACTCATACACATTTTGATTGTTATGATTTTCCCTCGTTCAGCTGATGTTAGAGTTCCAACTTGTTTTTTACCCATCTTAGCAATTACTTTTGACGCTTTTTTTGGTACTGAAGAAATTCCTGTCTCGTTAACATTATATATATTATTTGGAGTTATGTTATTTTCATCTATGCTTTTAGTCAATAGTTCAAAATTTTATTCACAGCAGGTCGGTTAAATCCCATTGGTCTAGCTCCAGAAGTTCCCTCTGGTATACCCAAAGAAATAACAGGATTGTGTTTCAAAAAGCTTTCTGCCCACTGGTAGCCTGCCATTCCTGATTTTTTGTTAAAGCTATGTGACATCTTGTTCTTTTCAGCTAGCTGAAATGCCAATTCTCTCAAATCTTTCATTGTAACTGGAAACAAGCAACTCTCTAGAAAAATTAGGTGTTTAGCTAACTCTTACTCTTGTTCAAGGTTAAAAACTGATTTAAAATTTCCAAGTTTTTTTACTGAACAACTACTTAGTTCTAAACTCCCTTGCTGAAGTCTTTTTATTCTGTCTCGCAGTATCGTTGTTGGGATACAAAACATTAACGATGCCTTCTTATACCCCATTTCCTTCTTTATTACTGGTTCAATAGCTGCTATCATTGAATTTTCTTCCCAGGATTGTCGATGAGTTAGACGTTTGTATTTTCTAACCATATTAGGTAACTGTATGCACAAAATAATAATTTTTTTCTATCAAAGAAAAAATATAATAACAATATATAAATATACAATATGTATCTATATATCTATATGTATATATATATATATATATATATATATATATATATATATATATATATATATATAAAAGTATATATATATATATATATATATATATATATATATATATATATATATATGTATATATATATACTTTTATATACATACATACATATATATATATATATATATATATATATATATATATATGCATATTTATACATACATACATATATATATATATATATATATATATATATATATAGAGAGAGAGAGAGAGCGAGAGAGAGAGAGAGAGAGAGAGAGAGAGAGAGAGAGAGAGAGAGAGAGAGAGAGAGAGAGAGAGAGAGAGAGTATAGTATAGTTACTATACTATACTATAGTATAGATATAAACTCTATAACCTTAGACATTATTAGCAAAAGAGAATGGTTTTGAAGTATTAGTATCAAAACAATAGTAATAGTAGATCAAAACAATAGTTATAGTATAGCACGAACTTCTACTAATACTATTATTCTACTAATACTATTGTTTTGATCTCCTTTTTATATATAATATAAAGGCTTGTCAAAAATAAACAGTTATAAAGTAGTTTTATTCAACGCTCACTAAATATTTATATATTATATATTTTAATATATATAATACTAGATATATTTTAAAAAAATTTTAAAATAGAATACTGACACAATTTTGTAGATATAATTATAAGTTAAATTATTTAAAACGCGTATTATAGGGGGTTAATTTATATCAGTGGGGGTTAGAAATACTTAAGCCCCCGGTTAATCCATTTCGCTATATTTTAAAATAATTTAACTCCCGGGGTTAATTTATTTCGAAATAGATTAACCGGGGAGTTAAAATGTTTTAACCGGGAGTTAACTTTTTGGGGAGTTAATCTATTTCGCGTCACCGGAACCAGCTTTTTTCAGTTTTCGAAAAACACTTTTTTTTTTGAAGTTAATTTCACTTTTCGAAGTTCAATTTTTTATTTCGAAATTAATTTAACATTTCGAAATTCCTTTTTTATTTCCGAAATTAATTTAGCTAGTTCGATTATTTTCATAAGTTTTTATGGATTTTGAAAAAAAAAAAGTATTTCGGTACCGTTTTAATCGAAAATTTTCGAAATTTGCAATTTCGATAATGAACCCTAATTGTAATGTTGCTAATTGTTGGCAATAGTCATAAATTGTATTTTTAAATGCTATATAATACATAGCATAACATATAAATATTAACATATATTATATATGTTAACAATTTTTATAACAAGATGAGATAGTTTAAAACTAAATAAACAAATAATATTAAAACAAAATAATTTTCAAATGTGTTGAACATCAGAAAATACACAGTTGTTGTAAAATTTACAGCAACAATTTACTGTAAAATTGAACATGGGCCATTCCATATCAAATCACCAAATGGTCCTTAGGGTACCACCTCAGCCGTTTGTGTTTGATTTTCAAGCCGAGGTCGCTTGAAAATCAAACACAAACAATTTGCTAAGAATGCAAACTCCCCAATCATTTTGCAAGGGATTGTCATCAGCGAAGAAATAGTAATCGAATCAGGTCGGGTCGAAGACGGGAGACAAGCGATGTTTCGTGTTACTCGTGTCAAAAGAAAGAAAAAATATTAAAATGTGTCCAAAAATCGCGTCGAAGGAGAAGATGTTTGCACCAGTTCTCTCCTAAACAATCAATAATGGCGTTACCTACTATACGCTAAGGCATTAACGGCGTTCTTCGAGATGTGTTGATCGACTCAGGATGGGCTTACCAAACTGTTGTGTTCCGTAGACAAAGATTTTGTTTAACACGTTTGGGATTCGGACTAAACGTTGCGCCAGTTATAATGAAAGTGGTGTTGGACAAAGTGCTACTGCAAGACGAAACAATCTGGAAAGGAATGTTATCATACATTGATGTTATTTTTATGAACGAAGACACAATACCTGTTTGTCGCGTACTTGATCAATCTATGGGCTTCATTGTAAGCCGGTGGTCCGCGTATTTGATGGAGCAACAGTTTTTGGTTTATAAGTCGGAATGGAAAATTAAAAGTTGTGTTGGAGAAGAGATAAAGATTTTGGTGAAATTCCGAATTCACTAGCAAGATGTAAAATCTTGTTAGTGAATTCGAAATTCTTTATGCGCAAAAATGACAGGGAATCTTCCAGTTTGTGGTTGGTTGCGTGTAGCCTTGTCGTATATTAACAGAACAGCTAACGTCCTGACAAAAACGTGGGACAAAAAAATAAAATGCAATTTTCTGGAAAGAATACTTAATGGTATGGTTAAAAGAACACCGAATGACGATCCTGCTAAGGGAATTTGGAGTGTTTATAGAAACGAGGCAACAATTTGGGTAGATGCTAGTTTAATAGTACTAGGCGTGGTTGTCGAGGTTGATGGCAATATAATCGAAGACGCTTGTTGGTTAAGAAAAAATGACACAACACATATTAACATGTCCGAACTTGATGCAGTAATTAGAGGAAAATAGAAGTTCTGCCCATCTGCACTGATTCGAAAGTGGTATTCCATTGGGTTAACGACGCACTTACTGTTAAATCTAGATTGAGGACAAAAGCTTCAAACGTAAAAAGAACGGCGAAGAAAGTTCCATGCCGCTTACTGCAGTCAGTTTATTGGTATAACGTTTGTTCAAAAGATAGTTGTAAGTCTTCTACTGCACCCGCAAAAAGTTATATCAATACGAAATAATAGTAAGAGGAATTAATAACAACAAGAACGCACATAATCCTTAAAAGAAGATAACCAATAAATTCAAACTTGGCAATAAAATATGGGTTAAACCCCTGGATAACCGATGCGACTTTCAATATAAGATCGGAATAATTACAGGGATAATCTCGGAGCAAACGGTAGAAGTGGACAAAATGTGCCGACATGTACGAGACCTAAGACAAGTAAGAGTTGACAACGATTCTAATGAAGATCTTGGACAAGTAAGAGGTGACCAGTGACGGATCCAGGGGAGGGGGGGATGGGGTTAGTGTGATTCTATTTTTTAGTTTGTCATGCAAACCTTTTCTAAAACATGAATAATTGTATTCTAAGAGCAACTAAATAAAAAATAATTAAAAATTTGAAAATTTTACTAGGTCAAAAAAAAAGTTACTTTATGGAAATAAGACAAAATACTTAGGCAAAAAAATGGATAATTTGTATGATTTTTTTTTAATTAGCTGAAGTTAATAGTGAATATAATATAAAACTAGCTTAACAATTATTGGTGGATTAGAAATAAAATAACTGTATTCCATTTTCTATTTTAGTTATATTTATATTTACCTAAATATGTCCCACATAAATGCTAAAGGAGCATTAAAGAGAAAAGCAAACAACTCAATACCACCGTGTTCAAAGGAATCTCGGGAACTGCTTGCTTCAGCAGCGCCTTATGGATTACGGACTAAATCCTTAGCCAATTTCAAGACTATTCCAGAAGTCCGCCACATTCTTGGCTACTATCACCATCTAGCTGACACACGCCCCGCACCACCATCAAGAGCTGTTATGCAAATAATAGCAAAAGATTTGGAGCAGCTTTGGAATGTGAAATTTAGCATGCCCTCAGTATCCAGAGCTGGCATCACAAAAAAATTCAATGAAGTTGTGAATGCTTATAAATTAAGTTTGAAGAGAAAATCGAATATGGATTTTTTTATACCATTTGATATCCTTAATAAAAATATAAAACTGAAGAGGGAAGAGCAGATCTTCTACAATCATCAAATGGATAATAGAAAGAGCTGTGTATTAACCAGCCAAACAGTTGTTGAGCATCCTGCTAACAGGCAGTTGATACCAAAAAACATGGATCTTGATTATGTAGAGCAACTGTACACAGAGTCAAGCTCTGAAAATGATGATAACGTTGATGATTTTCAGCCTTTGTTTAAACGACCCAAACGGAAGTTTGAATCAAAGGTGAGTAATAATAATTTTTGGAAATAAAAAAAGTTTTTTTATTAAATTTATATTAATTTTACTTTTGGTTTAAGGCGATGCCAATTGCCATTATGTGCGCAGAAGCTGGTATCTCAACCCACAAAGGAGTTAGTGTAACTCGCTCATTAAGTTATTTCCATAGTGACATTCCAACTCCAAATCAATCGGCTATTTTTAAAGCTGGTAAAAGGTTGCAAGTCACAACTCTACTTAAACTTAAAGAAGCTTTGTCTGTTCAATCATCCTTTATATTACACTTTGATGGAAAAGGTGTGGCACCATATGATTATGGGATTAAAAAAGTGGAACGCATGGTCATCGCCCTTCAGTCTGATGGACCAATATTTTGTTACATTGGCCTCAAAACATTACATACTAGTAGAACTTCTAAAAATCTAGCCGCTATGATAACGGCAACATTGTTAGAGTATAATGTTGTGCATAAAATATCCCTTATAATTTGTGACACCTGCTCTGTCAATACAGGTTAGTAAAATTAAAATTATTTATTTTTAAGTAATAAAATGATACAATTAAATAAGTTATTCCATTTTACTTCAGGTGGATCTTATGATGGTTCTGGTGGAGTAGTAGGGATTTTAAGATCTAAGCTATTTAACAGGCCTGTTCCTTATTATGGATGCAATACTCACATTTTGGACCTTGTTTTGAAAAAAATGGTAATTTTCCACTTGCCAACACCATCAAAATCGCCTACTTTAACTGATTTTAAGTTCATTCAAAAACTAAAAAATAAGTATCCGCAATTGAAAGAATCATACAATATCCTGCATAAAACACCTCATCCTCCTCCTACTGTAAAAACCTGGAGAGATGATTATAAGCTATTGGCTAGGTTTGTTTTATTAAAAATTATTATTTTCAATATCAATGATTTGTATATGTGATGAATGCGTTGATCCATTTTATTGTTTATTTTTCCAGGTTATGATTGCATTTAGGCACTATTTGGACACCAATATTTTACCCAAACTGCAGCTACCAACGAAATTACCAAGTTCTCACTCAGCAAGGTGGAACAGCAGAGCAATATATGTCTTGTTAGGCTACTTTCTACTTCCTGAAGAACGACCATTATTGAAAGAAATAGCTAAGTTTATTAGCTGTTCTTGGTCACTTGCATGGTTTAAAATGAGAGAGGAACCCAACTGGGAAAACTTAAAAGAAACTACATCAAGTTGCATTAAAGCCCAAGAAGCTCTGACAAGACATATTCTTGGTGTTAAAATCTTATTCAAGAATGTGCATCGAACAAATGAGGTAGCTGAGAGAGGACTCCGAGCTAAGGACATCCGATGTTTCCGGGCTAAGTCTGATGATGCTCTTGAGAGACTTTTTTTAACAGAAATGTTTATGCAAATGTCGAATAAAAAATAACTTCACTTTATAAACTTTGTCGTATTTCTTTTGCTTGTGTATAAAATAAAAAAAGACTAAAAAAAAGAAATAATTTTGTCTTATTTCCATAAAGTAACTTTTTTTTTTGACCTAGTAAAATTTTCAAATTTTTAATTATTTTTTATTTAGTTGCTCTTAGAATACAATTATTCATGTTTTAGAAAAGGCTTGCATGACAAACTAAAAAATAGAATCACACTAATGGGGGTATGCATCCCCTCCCTCCACCAGAAAATACATACCCTGAAATAATCAAAATATTGAAACTATTGAAATAATCTGCGCTCTTGATCTTAAATTCTTCCATAAGAAATGCCTAATGTTTCATTCATTTTTTTTTCACTTTGATTTAACCATACAAAAAATAAATAAAAAAAACTTTTTAAAAATAGCTTTCTATTCAATCGACTAAAAAGTAGAAAATAACTTTTTTCTGTTTCTGGTACTCGTGGAAATCATGTACTTAGTAATAATCACTTTTGTAAAGCCAATACTGGAAGACATTGAAGGCAACTCATGTACGTATGTAAACAAACAAACTCATCGAAGTAAAGGAATAGAAAGTTTGGCGCCTTTAGCTTTATGTACATTTAAAACTAATTTGATTTTGAAAGCAAATGTTGGTTGGGTCTTCTTTTTGGTTGATGTATTTGTTCTTTTTTGGACGTATTTTTATTTGCCTGAAATTAACAAGTGGAATATTTGTAAAATTTTTAATTAAATTTATATTGATACTTAACACTTTTTGATGCCCTCTCGGTTTCCGATATTTTTTTCGGAGTTCCAGATCTAACCAACGGGGAGGTGGGGCATCGTAAATCTAAAAGACTTATTGAATCAAATGTAACAAATATAGCTATTGTTAGTCGGCAAAAGATTATTTGTAAAATTTCAGGGCTGTACGATCAAAAGAATTGCTTCAAAAAGCGCTGTGAAGTTTTGGCCTCCACAAAAAAAAAAAATGCGGACTCGTCAGTGAGTGAATAGAAAGCTATAAAAAAGATACCATTGCGCCGCACAATTTTACTTTCTAGTACTTTATTTTTTTTCGCACTCAAAAACTTTAGAAAACATTTAAATTTTAAGGTAAGTTTAAACAATATTATATATATATATATATGTATATATATATATATATATATATATATATATATATATATATATATATATATATATATATATATATATATATATATATATATATATATATATATATATATATATATATATATATATATATATATATATATATATATATATATATATATATATATATATATATATATATATATATATATATATATATATATATATATACTTTTATATATATACATATATATACTTTTTCGGCCGTGAATATTTTAGTGAACGGACGTGTTTATTATTAAATTTAAAAATGGCTAATAAAAGTATTTCAATTACTCATTTAAAAGAAATTATGGATATTCATGAAAACACAATAATGAAGCTATTTAGCGACAGGATTGATAAACTAGAGAGTAAAATATCAGTTATGCAAGAAGAAAATAAAAATTTTAAAAATGAAGTAAGTGACCTGAAAAAAAGTATTGGAAATAGATGTTTCTAAAAAAACAGCAATGTCATCAGTATATCAACTGAACGACACAAAAATAAATATAGAAAATGATAACGTTATTAAAGATAAGTTGGCTGAACTTGAAGATAGGAGTCGCAGAAATAATTTGAGATTTAATGGTATAGAAGAAAAAGAAATTGAAACCTGGCAAGAAACTGAAAGTAAAATAAGAGAAATTTTAAAAACTAAATTGGGTTTAAATGGTATTATCGAAATTGAGAGAGCCCATAGAGTTGGAAAAAAGGTGATGGGTGTTAAAAGAATAAATAGAACTATTGTAGTAAAATTTTTAAACTATAAAGACAAAAACGCGATTTTGGATAAGTTCGTAAAGGCAAAACTCTGGAATGAAAATTTGTTTATAAATGAAGATTTTAGCGAACGTACTATGGAAATAAGAAAAAAGTTATTCGCGGAAGCAAAGGAGCTACGAAGTAAAGGAAAGTATGCTAAGGTTACTTATAACAAATTATTCACACGCGATTTTAAGTAAATTTTTTTTTTTTTCAATTCATAGTTATAAAATTATTTAAATTCTGAAATGGATTCAAACCAACTAAATTTTGAGTCAATTTCATTTAACTTTTTTCAAATTAATGATTTTTTACTTGATAATGAATCCGATCCTGACATAAATTATTTTAGTGAAGCAAGTGCTCTGCAAAACTGCTCTTATTTTTATAACAATGAATTGAAAGATTATCTTAATAGGGATTTTCTTAATGTTATTCATTTTAATATAAGAAGTTTAAAAAAAAACTTTGATACTTTTCATAGTAATATAGAAGGAACTTCTAATATTTTTAACATAATATGCATTACAGAGACATGGTGCAGTTCTGATGATGTTAAAAACTCAAATCTCCACCTTCTAGGTTTTAATTTAATTTCTTTAGCGCGTAAAAATAAAAAGCAAGGTGGTGGTATTCTTTTTTACGTGAATGAATACTTGCGGTTTATTAACAGGCCAGACTTAAGCATTTCTGATGGCGATAAAGAGGTTTTAAGTATTGAAATTTTAACTAAAAATGCCAAAAATATAATTTTAAGTTGTTGTTATCGCCCACCAAATGGCGTAATTGAGGATTTTAATGCCTTTTTACATAATGATATAATTAAAAAAAGTTCACATGAAAAGAAATTAAACTACATAATTGGTGATTTTAATTTAAACTGTTTTGAATACCACACTAATACTAACATTAAAAAGTTTTACAATGACATTTTCGAAATTGGAGCGATACCGTTAATAAATAAGCCTACCAGAATATCATCAACATCAGCCTCTATATTAGATAATATAATTACAATTGACGTTTTTAACTTATCTTTAAAAAAAGGTATTATTAAAAGTGACGTCTCTGATCACTTTCCCATTTTTTTCTCCATAAACACAAACATCAAAAAAATTCTACACCATAATAAACCTTTCATCAAACGTTTTTTTACGGAAGCGAATTGCTCTGCTTTTAAGGAACAATTATCTTTACTTCATTGGAAACATATAGATTCTAATGATGCTAATTTAGCTTATAATTCGTTTTTAAAAACATTTTTTGAAATTTATGATATTAATTTTCCTAAACATAAAATACTAAAAAAAAAAAAATATTTCACGTCACCTTGGATTACAAAAGATCTCAGAAAAAGTTCTAAAGTTAAGCAAAAGTTGTATATAAAGTATTTAAAAACGAGAACATTAGAAAGTAAAACAATTTATAAGAATTACGCTAAAAAATTTGAAATGCAAAGAAAAAATTTTAAAAAAAGATACTACATAAATTTACTAGAAAAATATAAAGATAATTCAAAGCAAACATGGCAAGTTTTAAGAGAAATTACAGGCAGTAAGAAATTGAAAGCTAGCTCTTTACCTAAAGCTATTAAAATTGATAATAAAATATTTGATGATCCAGGAGTGGTAGCTAATAAAATGAATGAATTCTTTACTTCAGTTGGACCAAATTTAGCAAAAAAAATTTCAAACATAAACAAAACAATAAACAGATGTAGTTTTCCTTTAATATCTTATCTAAATTCTTTTGAATTGTCTTTTGATGAATTTGATAGAGCTTTTAAAATGGTAAAGTTAAATAGAGCAGTCGATCCTGATGATATCAATGGAAACATTGTCATTGATTCATATGATATCATAAAAAATATCCTTTTTAAAATATTTAAATAT
Source organism: Hydra vulgaris (assembly GCF_038396675.1). NCBI lineage: Eukaryota > Metazoa > Cnidaria > Hydrozoa > Anthoathecata > Hydridae > Hydra > Hydra vulgaris. The sequence goes on along the minus strand of NC_088920.1, from coordinate 70,485,248 downwards.
TCAATTTAACAAGGAATTTTTCCTGATGAATTAAAAATAGCTAGAGTTTCACCAATATTTAAAGGTGGAGACTTACTTAATGTTAGTAATTACCGTCCAATATCTGTTCTCTCTGTTTTCTCAAAGATTATAGAGAGAATTCTTTATAATAAAATTTTTAATCATCTTTCTCAAAATAATATCCTATACAAAAATCAATATGGGTTTAAAAAAAATAACTCCACTGAACACGCTATACTCCAAATAACACAATATATTACTGAATCATTTGAAAGTTCCAAATTTACTTTAGGCATTTTTATTGACTTGTCTAAAGCCTTTGATACGATAGATCATAAAATTCTTTTTAAAAAACTTAAATATTATGGAATCTCTGGCAATGTTTTGAAGCTTTTAAAAAGTTATTTAAGTAATAGAAAGCAATTTGTTCACTATGACGTATCATCGAAATCAAACTTGTTAGATGTAACATGCGGAGTTCCTCAAGGGTTTGTCCTAGGACCTCTCCTATTTCTCATTTACATAAACGATCTTTATGAAGCATCTAATTTAATGACAATTATGTTTGCTGACGACACGAATTTTTTTCTATCTCATAGTAACATAATTACCCTATTTCAAAGTATGAACATAGAATTAATTAAAATTTCAGAGTGGTTTAAATTAAATAAGCTTTCTCTTAACATTGAAAAAACAAAATGGTCTCTTTTTCATCCATACTACAAAAAATATCTTCTACCAAGTGAATTGCCTGTTCTTTTTATAGATGACATTCAAATTAAAAGAGTAACGGCTACAAATTTTTCAGGGGTTTTTATTGATGAAAATCTGACATGGAAAAAACACATTGAAAACTTATCCTCTAAAATTTCCAAAAGTATAGGAATACTTTTTAAAATAAGAAGCATGCTAAATAAACATACTTTAATTCAGCTTTACCACTCTTTTATTCATTGCCATCTAAACTATGCTAATGCGGCTTGGGGTAGTGTAAGTAAAACTAAATTAGAACCACTTTATCGCCAACAGAAACATGTTGCACGACTTATTAATTTTAAACATCGATTTTATCATGCTAAGCCTCTTTTAAACGAAATGAATATTCTTAATATATATCAACTTAATATTTTTAATGTATTGTGTTTTATGTTTAAATGTAAGTCTCGCACATCTTCAATTTCTTTTCACAATTTATATTCTTTAAAAGTTAAAAATAAATACAATTTGCGTAATGAAAATTTTATTCTTCAACCAGTTTTCAAAACTTATTTTGGTAAATTTTGTATTTCATTTAGAGGAGCATTTTTATGGAACAGAATAGTGTTAAAACTTTTTGATTTCTCTCATGAATGGAACTTTTTCTTATTTAAAAGAAAATTGAAAAAAATTCTTTTCTCAGTTGAAAACATTCTGATATATTTTTAAGTTTGTTTTGTTTTTTATTAATACTCTTAGGAAATATTTTATCGTAATTTATATATACGAAATCTTTTATCTTAACTTGTATTTGTGCGTATTATTTGTATGTGTGTATATATATATTGATGTGTAAGTATATTTATTTACATGTTTGTATGTTTAAATATGTATAAATAATTATATTTGTATTTATGTGTGAATATTTGTCTATGAATTATTAAAGGATTATTTATTATTTAAAATCTGTTTAGGCGGTTCTCGATGACAAGATTTTATGATCTTCTGCGAGTATCCGCGTTCTTGTTGTAACGTTAACAAAATTGTAATTCTGACCATACGTATTTTATTCATTCTTATATTGTAAAACTTATTTTGAATAAATAAAAAGAACAAAAAAAATAATTAAAAAAAAATATATATATATATATACCGCTTAGAAAATACAGTCACTTGACAGGAAGTGATGGACAATTGACTAACCATTTAAGCAACCAATATTACAAAAATTCTGTTGTATTTGGTGATCATTTTTTACTAACAATGAATACAGGTACAAACATAAAAATTATGCTAAATGAAAGGTACAAAGCGGAAGTAAAAGAATCACGCGAACGTTTGGCGCCGATTATTAAAACTGTTATGCTTTGCGGTAGACTTGAGATTGCATATCGAGGCAGAAGAAATGACGGCGATGTCAGTCTTGAAACAAATGATGGACTTATAAAGGCAGATGAAAACTTCAAAGCACTGTTGGTTTATTGGGTCGATGCTGGAGACAAAGTTTTAGAACACCATCTAAAAAGTTCAGGAAAAAATGCAACATATATTTCAAAAACGGTTCAAAATGAACTAATAGACATTTGTGGTCAAATTATAACAGAAAAAATAATTAAAGAGGCTAAAATTGCTAAGTACTTTTCGGTGATTGCAGATGAAACTACTGATGTTTCTCATCACGAGCAGTTATGTGTATGTATTCGTTTTGTGTGTTTGATAAATGGTTTTCATACAATCAGAGAAGAATTTTTAAACTTTAAGAAAGCTAATGATCTTAGTAGTAAAGGGTTAGGTGAACTAATTATTCAAACTCTGAAAGGACATAATCTTGACCTTACTTACTTAGTAGTTCAAAGGTTATGATGGCGCATCAGCTATGTCTGGCTGTTATAATGGTGTCCAGGAGCACGTAAGAAAGGTGGCTCCATCCGCAGTCTTTGTACATTGCAGTAGCCATGTCCTGAACTTACTTTTAAATTCTTCTTGTTCTGTACCAGAAATAAGGAATATGTTTAGTACAGTTAAGAAATGCACAACTTTTATAAACGATTCTATTAAATAAAGGGAGATATTAGAAAAGTTTTTGCAAGACTCGGAAAGTTCTGTTTCATGCTTAAAAAGTTTTAGTGAAACACGTTTTGTTGAGAGGCATGATTGCTTACTTATTTTCTATCAAAATTTCATTAATATTGTAAAATGTTTGGAGGAAATTGTTAATAAACTTGACAGTAAAACTGTAAATGCCATAAACTTTGTGAAAAAGTCACTTTTAACATGGCGCCGTGATGAGAATGAAATATGGATGAATGCTGATTTCGGTCCATTCAACAACGCTAATTATTTAGCAAATGCTTTAAACATAGCTTTAGTGACTCCTCGTGCCGTATGTAGGCAATTGCATAGAAACAATATCCCTGCTGAAAATGAATGCCAATATTATAACAGAGCTGTTTGGTTTCCGTACCTAGATTCAGTGATTCAATCTATGGATGCACGGTTTCCAAACCACCAGCAACTAGTTGTGAAAATGTCTGCTCTGTTACCATCAGTGATTTCTCAACATAGTTGGACTGATGTGGTTGAAACTGTAAGAATGTTTTCTTCTGTAATTGGGTATCGAGGCGAGGAAACTATTCATAATGAATATTTGGAGTGGAAAGAATTTTGCTCGCATATGCAAAGCCATCCTTCAACTTTTTTAGCAGCTTTAGATCTAATTCCTGATAGGTATAATTTATAAAATAGAAATACTATATCAGTTTAAATCTCTGCTGCTTATTAACTTACTCTGATAATTTCATTTTATAGATTAGCAACCAAGACACTTCTTTGGATTTTCTCTACCATTCCAATCACAACATGTACAGCTGAACGGAGCTTTAGCGCCATGAATATTTTAAAAAGTCCTTTGCGTAACCGAACCAATGATGAGCGTTTAACTGGCTTGGCATTATTATATATTTATAATACCATTTAGAAGTAAACGACGTAATTGATAGATTTGCAGCTAGTAAGAAAAGACGCTTCGATTTTGCCTTGTAGATTTTGTACTTAATTTATTTATTACACAAAATCCTATTAGTCTAAAAAAGAAATTGTGTAATTATTTCCCGACGAAATATAACTATATATATAAGAAACTAACTCCCCATAGTACAACTCAAATACTATCAGTCAAATCGAAACTGAGTCGATATCTTTTGATTCGTAATTTCCAAAAAAATTACCCTAACCACTTTTGGTATCAACATTCCCCCCCCCCCCCACCAAAAAATCCTGGATCCGTCACAGGAGGTGACAATGATTTAAATGAGGATCGAGAAGATGATGAAAAATTATACGTTGTGCTGCCTGGAGAAAAAACAAACAAGAAGTCAGTGTTACGAAGGAGCACTCGAGAAAGGAGGGCTCCTGAGCGTTTTAGTCCTTGAGACGAGCTGGTCGTTATGACCAAGGGGAAGTATAAAATGTAATTATAGGTAATGTTTGTTTTAAAGCTACACACTCGAGGAATGTGTGAAGCTTTCCTCCATACCGGTGTGTAACTATCACTCCTATACACAAGTGTGGAGTTATTTTGTACACTTTTGTACAAATTAACTTTTTCTAACTCTAACTTCTAACTAACTTCTGACTTTCACTCTATTATCCTTTGTTCTTTTGTAAAATCACTTACTTATGATCTGCGAAGCGGGTTATGATGCTCTTTATAAAGAGCATCATAAGCCGAATAAGTTGATTTAGAAAAAGTTAATTTGCACCAAAGTGTGCAAAATAACTCCACTCTTGTGTATAAGGAGTGATGGCTGCGCACCGGTGTGGAGGAAAACTCCACACTTTCCGCGAGTGTAAACGATCGATTTGAGTTACTGTAAATAATTGTATAAGTATATAGACGTATTTCAATCAATCAATATATTCTGAATTACATGGTTTTACAATTCAAGGATGTTTACAAATAGTATAATTACTAATGATGCGTAAACACCTAATAATAATGAATAATAACATAAGAATAAAATAATAACAAATCTAAAAATCATAATGTTAACATTATTAATAACTATAATAATAAAAATGGTATTAATAACAATAAAAATAATGGTATTAATAAAAATAATGATATAATTAAAAATAATGGTATTATTAAAAATAAATAATATTAATAAAAATAAAGGTAATAATAATAATAACAATGGTATATTTAAATATGTCTATACTTATCTACATACGCACATGCATAAATAAACATACACATTCACAAACATATTAACACACAACACACATACATACACACATTTGTACACATACACATACCCACACATCCATACGCATATACACATTCAATCATCGTACAAGGACGACAAAAAAGCTGTACATAAATGTAAAGATTTACTAACAGTTACAAACTGATGATGCGTAAAGACCTACAATGGCATAAAAACAATTATTGTAAAAAATAAAAATAATAATAATAATATTAACTAAAAACAATAATAACAAAATAATAATAAATAATAATATTAAATAAAAACAATAATAACAAAATAATAATAATAACAATAAACAATAATAATAATAGATTTAATGAGGCAAATCAATAACAGTAGCAGTAAATAAAATTAATTGATAGTAGTTAAAATAGTAATAGTGGTTAGTAGGAAATAATAATAATATCTAAGATATGGTAAGGCATATTGTATTCTTAGTAAGAAGAAGACAAGTGAAGATAATTTTTGCATAGTACATTGATTTTACATAGATAAGTACATTGATTTTACATAGATAGTACATTGATTTTACATAGATAAGTTTTACATAGGTATATTTAATTAAAAATTTAATACATAGATAGAAAATAAATAAAAATAATACATAGAAATAATAATAATACATAGAAAAATTTGAAGTGTTTATGTATTTTTTTTAAATATTTTTTTATATATTTTTTTCAAAACTGTTTAAAATCTGTCAAAAACATCTGCAAAAATAGATTATTTGGATGAAAAATTATTACTGTTCAAAATTTCAGGTAATTGCCTATTTTATTTAAAAAGTTATGGTCTGTTTAAAATCAAAAAAATCTACTGTAAGCAGATACTTAAATTTTTCTTATTTTGGTCAATATTGATTTGATCATAACTTTTGAATGGTTTAGCCAATCAAGCTGAAATTTTCAAGATTGTATTTTTTTCATAAAATTTGCGGGTTATCAAAATTTGAAGCAAATCTGAGGTGGTACTCTGGGGCACTTTTTAAAAACTAGGTGATTTCATATGAATTTACTCACATTTAATAGCAATATGTAAATGCGTTCAAAATTTTACATAATTTTGAACACATTTACAGAAATGCATTCAAAGTTTTGTTTTTATTTTTATATCACTAAAACTTATATTTTTACTTGTCTTTAAGCAATACTAGAAGGTTCAACAATGTTTGCTGCTGGAGAGTGTGTCCACATATTGATGAGTTTAAATCTTATTAAATGGAGAACATAAGTGTTTTAGTTTACAATTACAACTACATTACAAATACATGTTAAAGGAAGAAAGGTAAGAAATAAATTGATTATTATTGATAATTACTATTATTGAATATTATGATAATCAATGATGGTTGGTTCAGAAATAAAATTATTGGTTACGTTTAGTTAAATAAAGCAATAATATTAACAGTAATAATATTAATAATAATAATAATAATAATAATAATAATAATAATAATAATAATAATAATAATAATAATAATAATAATGATAGTAATAATGACAACAACAACATGTTATAAAGTGCTGCTTACAGGAAGTAACTTATTTTAACTACTCCAGGTCAGGTTCAAAATCATCCTGCTACTGGTATCATGTAACCTAGTACTTTTTTTTAGGCAAAAGCTAAGAAAAGCTTTTGCCTAAAAAAAAACTCTGACTTAACATTCCTCTTGCCCATTCCATTCCTGCGGTTCTTGACGTAATATAAGCTAAAGATGATTTTTTGATAAAAATACTCCTCTTGGGTTCTAGAGAATTTTTTTTATTAAATATTTATATATGGTTAACATAGTTGTATGAAGCTTTAAAAGATTTAAAAAATGTCTTTCAACTTAAGAAGTTTAATAATAATAATTTAAAGTTATTGCATTTTTTTGTGCTGGAAAAAATGATTACTTTTTGACAAAAAGCCTTGTCCTTTAGTATAAAAAATCTGGCGTGAAATGGCAAATTTTTATTCCTTTGCGTGATATGCAAAAAAATAAAAGCATAAACATAATAAGTTTTTAAATGTTGAGAACTAAAAAATTATGTATGAATTAGGGTTTCTGAAAAACAGTGGTTTTTGAAAAACAGCTGTTTTACTGATTTATAATTTTTTTTTGATTTTTTAAAATCAGCTGTTAACAGCTGTTTTACTATTTTTTGAATTTGGAAAATTTTTTACTTATAAATGATCACTCGTAGGTGCTTAATACACAGGAGGAGACATTTATTAATTTTCATAAATTTTTCCAACCAACTAAATCTGCCCTAAATTCTAAAGAAGTTTCTTGAGTTTGTATTGCTTTTTCAATGACTCTAGCATTATTGGTATTGTGTTCCAGAGATTTTTTACATCAAGATGAAGTTAAATTTCTTTTTCAAGTAGAGCCTTGACTTTTGATTGAAAAATTGATTTCGAACATTTGACGTTTGATGTGTTTTATCAACTTGTGTGTCTTTTTAAGTAAATCATTGTAGTCATTATCATCTTCACAATCATCATTTATAATTAGCTCCTTCATCAAAAGAAATATTTTCATTTTTATCATTATTACAGGTGTTGCTTAAATCTTTAACCTTTTAATCCCAAAATTCAAATTAATCTTGTTTTAAATGTTTTATCTTGAATATTAACAAAATATCTTTGTCCTCTTAAAGAGGTAACCTTATAAACAATCATGCTAAACTTTCCTTTATTGTCTACCTTTAGTGTTATGGTGTCAATCTTTTTTTTTTGCTTTTATTAAAATCTTTGTGCAGAAGTTTTATTGCATCGCCTTTATTAGAGATGAGTTTAAATATTTTACCCACCATCAAAAAAAAGGTTCATAACTGGTAACTATGCACTTATTTTTAACTTAATGTAAATAAGAAACTGGTTCTAGGAGCCCTATTTATAACTTAATAAAGTCTCAAGAAAATTTTAGTACTACATTAGTAAAATAGACTCCCTAGTACTAACTTGTGTGCTAACCTAGTACTAACCTGTGTGCTAAACTAGTACTAACCTGTGTGCTAACCTAGTAGTAACCTAGTATTACCTGCGTAATAAAAAATTTTTTTGTAATAAAACCTTTTTGAAATAAAAACAAATGCTAACTAATAAAATAAAGTTATTTATTAAAGTTTATTATCCAAAAACTATATGTTAAATTGTTTTATATACAAAATTAAAAAGAAAGTCAAATCAAATTACCATTGTTTTATTAAACATGTTGTTAAAGAAACTTTTATATTAGCAATTTTGATATATTTTTTTTTAATTTGAAACCAAGGACAACTATATGACATATAAAAGTAAACCTTGTTTGAAACTTTTATCTGAAAACGTTTGTATCAAAAAATTTGAACATTTTCAGGTTTGAGTGAATCTTAATGCTGTTAAAACTCATTATAATATTGAAATAGAACTTATTCATTATGGCGAACGTATAAAAAATGATTTTAACGTATTAAAAAGTTTTTATTTTTTCGTCGCTTTAACTTTAATTTATAAAAATTGAAAAAACAGGAAAAACAGTCATTTAAAAAACAACTGTTAGCTGTTTTTGATTTTTCCTAAAAAAAAACAGTTGTTTTACTGCTACTATTAAACAGTATTCAGAAACCCTAGTATGAATGTTAAAAAAAGTCCACATTCAGTTTGATTCCTCTTTTTTTATATATATGGAAAGTTTCATACAAGTTAGATGTGTTTTGGTGCTAAGGAAATCTTGCTTTCAAAAACTACTTTTTAAAAAATGTGTCCCTCTTCAAGTTTTTTTTTTATCAATGGTGGTTTTGAGACGTGAATAATATATAAAAGAAGCCATCATAAACATAGTACTTTCTATATATGGTTGGAAAGAAATTGAGTCAAACTAATGGAAGCAAAAAACTTCAAAGTTCGATTTTTTATTTTAAATAAAGATATAAGAGTAAAGTTCATGAAAATTACGTGATTTTTATCAAAAATCAAAAATTTTTCGTTGCGCTCTGTAATCACCATCTTGGGCAAATTTTAACTGCATCCACCTAGTTTTTTATAGAAAGCCTCTTTGGCAAAGGTATTAGGGGTAAGAAATTAATTCTGTTGAATAGCCTCGAACCCCTTCATCACCTATTAGGTTACATAGTTATAAACCTGTGTTACATTTTTTCCTGCCTAGAATTATGAATACTGGATCTTCTCGACTCTACTCATAGATTTTTAGTTGTGACTATTATGTATCCATAATAGTGGCAATGCATATATGCTGTTAAGGGTATAGCTCTAAAACTCAGTTTAATGGTTCTGAGGCTCGCTGGTAATAGGGTTTCTTGAACTCTGTTGTAGCTATCAAAGAGGTTGATTCGATGAACAGCTTTAAATATCAGTGTATTAACAGTGCCATGTTGCACAAGGATAGTGTCTCTGTTAATGCTTTTAATATATATTGTCAAGGCCGCATATAGAGCCCTAACTTATGACTTTAGGTTAATTAGCAGGATTAATTAGAGACAATTGCATAGTTCTTTTCTTGTGATGCCATGCTCTATCTGTAAATGAGTTAAGTTCTTTTTTTAACTTAAATCATGCATAAAGTAACCAAAATGTTAAACATAAAAACCATCTCACGATCTAACTAATTTAATATATCTTTTACACATGTTCATGATCTTCGAAGTAATTTTCCCTCAACTGAATCTTACACATTTCAAAATTCACCAGATTTGCTTGCTTTTTGTGAGACTAATTTGAATTTGGCTGTTCCTTCATCCGATCTGAGTATGGATGGGTAATATCCTTTGATTTGTTAAGACTCCAATAGTCCCATGCTTGGTTTGGGGTATACTTACAGGTTTGAATCTTTTGACCATTCTTTTATGTCTTTCTGCTTAGCACCTCTTCACTCTATTACTTTACTCTTTGATTTTTATCGTTCTTATTCTTTTTAAAACAATACTCTATTAGATGTAACTTCTGATTAAATTGATTTCCTTCAAATGGTTCTGAACATGCAATCTCTATAAACCTTTCATTTTGTACTACTACCTTAGACTCACCCTACCATCATGAGATGGTAGGGTGATTCTAAACTTGCTACTACCCTAAAACTGACTGAGATTCTTTTCAAGATTTTCTTTGTGACAGTACTTAGACTGATCTTTTTCTTCTCTCCGCTGATGATGCCCCTACTACAAAACCTCCTTGTTCCAGGCAGGAATGAAAGCTTTTATTTCTCATTGTGGGTCCCAAGTCAAGCCTCATTCTACTCCATGATTTTAACCTAAAAAAATTAACTATCTTGAGAACAAACGCCTTTTTATTATTTCAAAATTCAACAAAAAAGGTGTTGTCTGATCGTGAGCTTTATTATTCCTATTTTACAAAATCTTGTTTTTTATTTTAGAAGTTAGGCTCTAGAGACTTTTGGAAAATATCAACAACGTCATTAACAAAGGTAAGTCTAACATTCTATCTCTAAATCATGGAACTGATCTTATTATCTCTCCCAAGGATACGGCTATTTGTAAAGAACTTTTCTTCTAACACGGTCCAAAAATGTATTGTAACTGTAGTTGAATCTGCCTAAGCCAAGCATGTGAAAATCAGAAACTTTGTGAAATAAAGGATAATAGCCATCAATACTGAGATCCGAAAAAGATACAGCTAAATTCAAATTGTTTTTACAAAGAGAGAGAATTTTGCAAGAGGTAAGGTTCAACTAGTGGAAAGGTAGTTTGAAGACCATGAATATTTGCGAAAGATTAAACAGTTATAGTCATGGTTTTTTATGTTTAATATTTTTTGGTACTTTGGTCTTGATTTAAATTAAAAAGAACTTGACTCATTTATAAATAAAGCATGTCACCTATGTATAAATAGGCAACTATGGAGTTACCTTAGTTCTGTTAATTAACCTAAAGTCTTAACTTAAGGCTCCTTAAAGGACTAACAGGTACAGCATCGATGCGCATCATTGCACTATAAATACTCTGTTATTTTAAAGTTATTAATGAAATCAGCCTCTCTGAGAGCCACCACAGAACTTAGGAAACCTAACTACCAGCTTATCTTAGAACCATTAAACTGAGTTTTAGAGTTTGTACCTTTATTAGGATATAACAGAAAAAGTTGCATATCCACTATCAAGGAGGCACATCAATAAATCTATGAGTAGAGTCAAGACATAATTTCTGTAGAAAAGAGTATGAAATGTGACCTAATGGTTATAGGACAGAGACTCAAGTTTTGCTTAAACTACATTACTATATGCTTTTGAATTTTGTCTAGAAATAAAACAACATCATCAGAAGAATCAGCTCAAGTATGTTGATACAACACAAGAAGTTTTTGTGCTACATGCCATAGGTGGATGAGCATCAGATGTTGTTTATCATCCATCATTTTTTTTTTTCTATTCATTGTTATTTAAAGCTTTGAAAATCAGTAATTTTTTCTTTTTTGTTAGATCTTTTCTATGTTTCGGGCATTATTTTGGTTTAACATCTAACATTATGCATTAATTTGCACCACTTTTGTATGATAAACTTGCTATTTATCTTGATGTTTCATTTGTGTAAATCCAGAATTTTTATAAATATTATGGTGGTGCACAAAACATTTGAAAAAATGTTTTCATTCACTCATGTGCTTTTTAAAGTAAATCTGTTCCTTAACTAGTGTTACGATTAAAAATAGCACTTTTTTCCCTTTTCTATTTCCTGAATGTAGATCAATTGCTTTACCCTCCAGATGATATAACTCAGAAGACAAAATATTTATCAAACAAAAAATAAAAATACTTTTGGATTTAGATAATTAGAACCTAGTAACTTTCCTTTGCCATCACAAATTGTTGTTACTGCGAATGAGAGACGAATGAAAAATGCATGAACAATTAGCCATACCTCTCTTAAAAAGTGAATGAATGGTCTTAAAATGTGAATCCAATGATTAAAAAGACTTCCTTTTTGTCTCACTTATGCTGTTGCACAATTTTAAAGAATGGTAGATAACTTTATCTTATAAATTATGACACCTTTGACAATTTAAAACTTTTATTTGATTTGTAGCTTTAGTTTAGTCTAGTTTGACTTTAGTATTTTTTACGATTTATAATGCCATGTAATTTTTACCAAAAAAGGCTGACTATATTTACACTCATAACAATATTTTTGTTATATTAAATTTTTTTTTTAGAAGAACATGTTGAAGTAACTTTCTATTTTAAAAAATGGATTTAATTAAAAATCAAAAGTTTAAAATGGAATTAAGTCAGAGTTTGGGAACCAGCTGGATATTACTTGGACGATATTTATCAGTTAGTGATAATGAATTAGAAGCTATAAAATATGACTATTCTGGGACAGTAAATCAAGCATATGAAATGCTAACAAAATGGACAAGTCAGCAAAATTCGACACTTGAAGAGTTAAAAAATGCATTGTCTTATATGAACCGCTTCGATCTAATAGAAATAGTAGAGAAGTTTGAAAGTATTTATATTTAAATCAAAACTGTAGTAATGTATCCATATCTCCAATATCCCATTGTGTAAAATAAATAAACATTTTCATAATTGAAAAATATAATTTTTTTCTTTATCAATGTTTAGAGTCTTACTTATCATCTGGCAATCTACCCAGCTTTAAACTATCTGACCAATCCAAACCGTGCGATTCTTTACAAATAAAAGGTAATAGTTTTTCTTTAAAATTTTGTTTAAAAGATTTTACAATTATAAATGTTGAATCTCGTATAACCATATTTATGGATTCAGACATATTTTGAATACTCATAAACAAAGTAGATTTGATACTACATGCACCAAATATATATGATTTAGTTGATATCAAAAATCTTGAAGAATTAAAAACATTCTTATTTGAATTTAGGTTATCAAACCATTTCAAAAAAATTCACATTTTTTCTCTCTAATAATGAAAGACTTTTTTATTTATTGATTTCACTTACTTGGATGGTCTTTTTGAATTTTACCATAAAATGTTGTTTTTTTAGGTTGTTTTTAAACTTTTTTTTAAAAAGCAACATGTTGCTTAAACATGTTTTTTTTTAAAATAGTTTTAAAACTTAAAACAATATATATTTTTTTAATTAATAGACTGCTTCCCCAAACCAAAACCGTCTGTAGATGCATGTACACTAGGGTTATGACTTTTTGACTTTGAAAAAAAATAATTTCCTGCGCCATAAATGGATGAATTTTTGTTAGAAAATATTGAAAGCATGTTTAATTTCTCAAGGTTGTAAAAAAATTTCACCCTGCAATTAAAATTACAAATCGTCATTTATTTAATCTTTTTACTACTACTACTAATATGTGTGGCTTTGCTGAAAATTATTTAAAACTTGTATAGACTAGAAGTGTTTAGAATTTTAGAACATTTTGGAAAATTCCAGAATATTTTTGACAACTTTAGAACATTCTGAAACAATTTAGAACATTCCAAAACAATTTAGAATATTCTAGAACAATTTATTTAATGTGTATATATAGCTGCTTATCTAATTTTAAAGTTATTACAGAAGCAACACATGGCGACGTACAAGCCTAGCGATAGTAGCATTCAGAAGATGTCTGGACCAATCATCTGGTTAAAATTTGAAGACTCTCATAAGAGAAGAAGAATGGTCCCTTTGGAAGAATATTCACTGAAAGAAAAGTGCAGAATGCCTCTCCTAAAGCAAATTATCGGACGCTACCATTTCCTTGGACCAAAAATCAAAGGAAGGAGCAAATAGCGGAAATTTCCAATGAAGTCACCAAATTGTGGAAGAATAAACTGATTTTTCCTCATATAACTGATCAAGTTATATGAGCAAAGCTTGATAAAATACTGAAATGTTATGATAAATGTGTCAAGCGGGGAAGCTACGAACCCCTTGATGAAATTTTTGATAATACTAAAGTGGATGGAACATGGTTATCTTCAGAGAACAAGCGATTGTACCATCTCCAAGTGGAAAGCAAAGGAACAGTGGGATACTATACAGGCCGAGCGGCCAGTAAAAAAACGATCCATCCCTCTAAAAGACAAAAACTTTCTAATAGATCATCCAACTCATCATCTTACTATCCTGGTTTTAGTGATTCTGACTCTGAGGCTGTTGACAGTGAAATGGAAACGATGAAGAAGAAAATGAAACCACTCCTACACCAAGCAGAAAACATCATAAAAGCAAAATTGCAGTCAACTTGGTGACCTAAACAAGAGTATCAACTAACAAAACTGCTAACATATGCAAGCAATTGCCTCATGAAGGCATTTGTTGCAGATACCACCAGTGTTAACACTGGAAAAAAGAATGTTGTTGTTGTAATATTGCAACGAATGTTCACAGAGAAACGCATCAGCAAACCTCAGTTTATCAGTTGTCAACACCATGTAATAGATAGAATCCTCCGTTTGGTGATGGATGAAGAACTTGGAAGTAAAATGCAATTGCCGAACATCAAATATTCATTTGTATCTCAACTGTTGAAGGAGTGCGAACAACTGAAAACACAGTTTGATAACCGAATAGAAGTAATTCTCGAAACATCAGGCAGGAGAGATGACATGAAATTTTTATTTTATTTCACTCGAGTGTTCCAATTTTTTGATGAAAAGGGACATTTTCCATTGATCAGGTTTCAGGAATTACCCAACATCAACAATGCGAGATGGAATTCCAGAGCTATACTAGCGATCCTGGCCTTAATTTTAATTCCTTCAACAAGGATAGTTTTGCAGAGAATATGTCGATTTATATCGTATGGCTGGGCAGACCATTGGTTTACAGACCAACTGTACAACAAAAACGACTTTAATAACTTGGCTGAAGTACTGAATCCATACATAAAGGCTTTAAGTTCTTTGAAAAATCACTGGAAGCAAGAGCCATCCATACTACAGATCCCCAGAAGTAATCAATGCGCAGAGCGTGCAATCAAAGTAATGAAGGAAATGTATTTGTCATGCAAAAATAAGACAAATTGTGCCTTCTATTCCTTCTATGCAACAAGCAAGAGCAAGAGCAAGGTCAACAGTCTGAGTCATTGTTGGATTGAAAATTTATTGTATTACATGACTATGACATTCTAAATACATTTGAATACATAGTAGTACTTATGTCAAAATCGATTTTTCAATGTCGGGGTGAACTTTTTTCAAAAGATATGCAAATAATAGTTCATTTTGTACTTTTTAGGTAAAAGTTCATCAAGCTACAGTACAGGAGCATAGGGTTGAAAAAAAGTCATAACCCTAAAATACACTTCTCACATGTTTCTTCTATTTTTCAGTTGATGTATGTATGTTTTCAGTTAATGTATTTTTTAGTTGATGTATGTACATTTTCAGTTGATGTACACTCTGCTGTGCTAATCCCTAAATAAATTAGTATTAAAACAAAAATTATTAATTTAAAATTAGTTACACTTTTTTTAAAATATGTTGTAAAAATAAATGCTTTTTTTAGTAAAATTTTGAAAAAATGTAGTTTTTAAGAATGTTTTATTTAAAAAACTTATAAACATCATCTATTCATCATCGTCTACAAATTTTAAATCCAAGCGCTAAAAACAATTAAATAAAATTCTTTTAAAATTTATCTTACTATTAGAAGTAATAATTCAAAGTTTTTGAAAATAATTAACAAAATCATGAGTGAATGTTTTAATGGTAATTAATTTGAAATAATTTGAAATAATTTGAAGAGACAATAAATTATACAATGAAGCTAACTCTTAAAAATGAGGAAGTTTTACTGGATCCATTTACAATTGAACAAATAAATGGTGCAACAAAGTACTAAATGCTAATCAAAGATTCTAAAACCAATTAAAACTATTACCCTTCTACAATATGTATTTATTTTTGAAAGAATTGCTTCTCTATAAAGTTACATTTATACTCGTATTCAAATTAAAAGGACACAAATAATAGCCAGGATATTATCTAATGGATCCACTTGAGTGATTTACACAGTTATATAAACAATGTAAAATTTTTAATTTGTCTAATTACTCTTTCTTTCAAATATATGAACATTTGATAGCAGTCTATTTATATCTACTTCACCTCAAATATATGAACATTTGATAGCAGTCTATTTGTATCTACCTTCCACAAATATATGAATATTTGATAGCAGTCTATTTGTATCTACTTCACCTCAAATATATGAACATTTGATAGCAGTCTATTTGTATCTACTTCAACTCAATATAATTGTTGTATGGCTTTTGTAAAAGTATTTTAATGTCACCCTAACAGCATTTATTTCATCTTTAATATGAAATTATTATTCTAAAATATTTTAATACTATTGCAGTGCTTAGTCAAATCAAAAAGCAATATTTTTATTTAATAAACCTAGTTTTAACTTTATAAATACAATTATGAGATAGTCCTCCAACAAAAATTGTCAGTGATTTTTTATAAATTTTAATTCTGTGAAAGAGCGACTTGAATAAAGTTTGATAAAAACCAGAAATAAAATTGTTCATCTGATGTAAAATTTTAGTATGAAACATTTTTACCAAGTCTATCATATTTTTTTTAAGTTCAATGATTTCATTTGATTTCAAGTTGATTTCTCAATCGACTCACTTCTGTACTGCATTAATTGATTTTTAAGAGTTTCCGATTCTGTTTTGGAAAAATTGTGTTGTCAACATATAGAATCAATAAACTTATTTTCAGGTCGATTGGTGTTTATTTTGGCTAGATAGTAGTATTAATAAGGATCTACTTTAAAGGATTACCTTTTTATTGTAAAAGTTACATCAAGAAAATTAACACTCTTTAGATTGGTTTGAATCTCTAATTGCAATCTGATGTTTTTAAATGTCTCGATTGTATTTTTTCTGACTTTGTTTAACTGTGCTGCAGTTATTTTGTGCATTATCATTAACCTGTTGTCTTGGTAAAGGCCTGTGTCATTTTTAGTCATGTTTCTAGATAAAGACTCTAGAATATATAAAGCCATCAGTATACACACTTTTGCTCCATCAAAACATCCCAATTTGACGCTAAATCGTTATACTACTGTGATCAAAAAGTAAGGTGAATTTTTTTATAAATTGAAAAATCTTTATTTATTCTTCCAAATCTGTATCGTCCCCCTCAAAATAATCCCCCCCGGCCCCAATGCACTTTTGCCAACGTTTTTTCCAGTCTTTAAAAAGTCCTCGGTAGGGATAGCCTTCAATGCGCGTGCCGATTCACGTTGGATCTCTTCAATGGACTCAAAACGATTTCCCCGGAGTGGTCTCTTGAGCTTTGGGAACAGCCAGAAGTCACACGGTGCTAAGTCGGGCTAATACGGTGGTTGTGGAGCAACATGGGTAGAGTTTTTGGCGAAAAACTCACGAAGAACCAGTGCTGTGTGTGAAGACGCATTATCGTGGTGCAAAATCCAAGAGTTATTGGCCCATAATTCCAGTCTCTTTTTGCGAATAGCTTCACGCAAACGTCGCATAACGCTTAAATAATATTCCTTGTTGACAGTTTGGCCAGTTGGAAGGAATTCGTAGTGCACGACACCACAATAATCAAAGAAAACAGTCAACATGACCTTGATTTTTGAGCGACTTTGACGTGGTTGCTTCGGTCTCGGCTTGCCTTTTTCACGGTATTCACTCGATTGGTCTGTTGTTTCAGGGTCATATGCGTAGACCCAAGTCTCATCGCCAGTAATAATTTGTTTGTAGACGTCTTGATAGTCAGAAAGCATTGCTTCACACGTTTTAACGCGACGCTCTTTTTCAAAGAAATTGAGAAATTTCGGCACCAAACGTGATTTGAGTCTTCTGAGGCCCAAATGATCCTTCAAAATCGCTTGCACCGACCCAAATGATATTCCAACCATGTCAACAAGGTCTCGAATGGTTAACCGACGATTTGCAAGCACCAATTCTTTGATTTTGTTGATGTGGCGATCATCAATCGAAGTCGATGGTCGTCCGGAGCGTTCCAAGTCATCAACACGTTCTCGGCCTTCTTTGAAGTCTTTGTACCACTTGTAAACATTTTTTTGAGACATAGTCTCTTCACCGAAGGCCTTTTGCAACATTCGATACATTTCAGCAGCAGAAATATCATTCCGCAAACAAAATTTAATAGCGCTTCTTTGCTCAACAAAATTAGACATCGTGAAAATCGCCAAATGCACTTTTGGTACTTCAGAAACAAGCGTAAACAAAAAATAATAATTATGAGCTTGACATGTAATTTGGCGCAAATGTTAATGACATTCCTACCAACTTAAAAATAAAAAAGATTGGACGATTCGAATAAGGCCGGAAGTTTAAATTAAAAATTCACCTTACTTTTTGATCACAGTAGTACGTCTTTTTTTTCCATGTTTTCATGATTTAAAGATAATAATGATTTTCTGCAATGATTTATGACCCTAAATTTTTCATTGCTGATTTCATTGTGCTGTTTTGTAAATATTAAAGCATTGTTTAGTATGTCTTTTGTGGTGGATGGGTAAAATTCATTGATGTTGAGTTATATAAATACACATTGTTGCTTGTCGCTTATGCTTGTAAACCATTTGATTACTTCAGGGGTATTTTTCCATTGGTGTAGTTTTAATTAGTTTTTTATTTCCTTGTTGATTTTATCTTAGTATGTTTTGGTTACAATGCTAAGTTCACATTTTGCTGGATTTTAATTTGCAGCAAGGTTTTTGTGGTTTTCAATCAAAATTGTTTTTGTGGTTTTCAATGTAATGAATGCTTTTGACTTAGCGATTATATTGATTTGTTTGTTTATATTTAGTTTAGTTGCTATACTTTTGCTTCAAGGTTGATTGGATTTTCTAGGTTTTAGGAGCTTTTTTGTATGTTTTTGTGATATTTCTTTCTAGTAGTTTAGAGTAATCTTCAGGGGATAGTTGGTTATATTGTTGATTTAGTAAACAATTATTATGATAATAATGGGGTTAAATTTAATTTTTAAAAGATTGTTCTTTCGTTTTTTTTTGAAATTCTCTTTGGCTTTCCTTAAACTTAATTGATTTTACTTAGTTAAATAGTTCTGTTTTGAGGTTTTCTAATTCTTTGCATTGTTGTGATATTTTTTTATTGTTTTTATCAATGTTTTTTTTATTTTTTTGTTTTTAAACCAAAATTTTCTTGTGTGCTTGTTTTGGTTTTGTTTATGTGGAAATATGTTTTACAGCGTATTTTTTTTATAAAACTTTATTATTTTTTCAATAAGCTTTAGTTAGTAGCTTGTTTCATTTTGTATTGGAATGTGTGGTTAAGATTAAATTTTTGCATTTTTTGAAGTTGATGCATGAGAGTGCTCAAAAAACGTTTTAAAAACTTTAACTTATAACACATCCCAAAAAACATAAGAAAAAGGAATATAATTTGGCTTCACCTATCTTACAATAAAAGCGTCTCTACTAATGTTGGCCAAATCATTTTGCAATTAATAGATAAGCATTTCCCACCTTCAAACCCATTACATAAACTATTCCATCGAAACACAACAAAGGTTAGCTACAGTTGTTTAAACAAAAATAAACTCAAAAAGCATGACTGAAAATTTCTTTTGTAATTGCAAATCAAAAGAAATCTGCCAGTTAAATATTGTAGAGCGACAAGTATAATTTGTAAATGCATAACATCTTCCCCAAACACACCCAGCTAAACATACATTGGTTCATCATCATTGGTTCATCATCATTGGTTTATCAGTTAGCATGGGGAAAAAGAGATAAGAGAATCATTTAAAAGTAAATTTCAAGTGTAACCACACTCTTAAAAATAAATGGGAAACCAGGAAAAAAACTCTAAGAATTAATTTGATCTGTCCAAAAAAAAAAATTATATATATATATATATATATATATAATAATAAACACACACACACACACACACACACACACACACACACACACACACACACACACACACACACACACACACACACACACACACATATATATATATATATGTATATATATATATATATATATATATATATATATAATATATATATATATATATATATATATTATAAAAACACTAGCAAATAACGCCACAACTTATATTTTAACAACTTGAACTAAAAAAATTTTATTAATTACCATATTTGAACATTTGACAATTATATATTTCAATTATATATTTCAATTACAGCTAAACAATTTGAACAATTATATCATAAAATACCAAGCAACTTGTGAAATATTTTATTTACATGGTCGTTTTCAATTGTGGTATTAGGAAACACATAAGAGCTTAGTAATTACATAAGTTTTATTAATTCTCATTTAACTCTCATCTAAGAGAGAGAGAGAGAGAGAGAGAGAGAGAGAGAGAGAGAGAGAGAGAGAGAGAGAGAGAGAGAGAGAGAGAGAGAGAGAGAGAGAGAGAAGAGAGAGAGAGAAAGCAAGTGTTTCTAAAGCGGCATGAAAAAAAAAGTAAAAAAAAGCATACAATAAATAATAGTAACTGGTTTTATTATGTTACCAGTAAACAAAATTATTTTTACCTTAAGTAAAAGTTAATTTCCAGCATTTCTTAATTAAGTTCCAGCTTCTCTCTAAATGTTGACTAATGATTAATAGAGTAAATTTCACATCATTAAATTTACAAAATTAAAACCATGTTTCAACAGTAAGCTAACATCAAGTAATGACAAAGGCAACTAAAAAAAAAAGAATAATTATGTTTGAAATTATAAAAAAATTTAAAATCATTTATATTTAAAACTGCTTAATTGTTACTATAAATAACAAAATTCATACTTTGCTTTGTTCTTAAGTGTCTAAAGTAAAATCAAATTAGCAGACATTAACACTGCTTGACACTGAATTCTGGCAAGTAAGTTTTCTGCTAGCCAAGCAGCATTTTTTACATTTCAACAACAATTAATTTTATATTGCCTAGATTTATCTCTTTCATTTGACAACAACTATTTTCAAGTTGCCTTTTAGCTTTTACACTAATAACTTCTTTGAGCCTAATATTACCCATTTCAATTTCACTGTTGTCATTAAACATATACCAGTAATATTACTATAGTTACAACTGAATAATAAATGAACCTTAAAAGAATCTAATGAATCTTTTCTAATCAAAGACTATATTTTAACTTAAGATTTATTGAAATTCATATCTTTTTATAAGTTTATATATATAAGTCATTTATCGAAAAAATAAAACAATATTTATTTAGATCAACTATTTTTAAGTTAACATAGAATCTAGACATTCAATGCACAAAGTTATTCATGCACAATCTTTATGCACAAAAAAATGCAGAATTTTGTGTAAAAATTAAGCAATGTCAGTCAGTATATTTTAATTTAAAGTAATACTAAAAATGCTAAAAATAATAATTATAATAATAATACTAATAATAATATATATTCACATGCCTTAAAAAGAAACATAACACTTTAAACAATAAAATATGGAAATCATCATTTTTTTTCTAACTATTCCTAGCAGATATTTACTTTTTCTATTCTTTGTTATTTTTCCAAGAATATTTATATAGATACAGAGGAAATGTAAAATATACTGAAATATAGGCACAATTATGAATTTTCTATGTTAAATACATAAAATATATATCTAATATAAAATAAATCCAATATAAAATAAAACAAAATAGTAAAATTACTCAAAACAGTACCAGTTATAAACCCTTCAATAAAAAAAAAAAATAACAATCGGATTGAAGTGACTAAAAAACACTTCAGTTCTTTCCAATTGCACTAAAAAATAAAACAAAACTTGCTAAGTTTTGTTTTATTTTTTAAACAAAACTTAGCTAAGTTGCCTAGTTCTTAAGAATCTGAAAACAAATAAGTAAAAAAACCAAGAACAAACAAACATTTATTTATTAAAACTACTATATTTAAACAAATTAAGTTAAACAAAGAACAACATCAATTTTCCTTAAAAGTTAGGAAAAATTTTTCAGCTAAAGTTTGCTTGCAGACCTTGCTTGTAAAACCACGTGAATAAGAAACGCATTTAGAAAAGCTTAGAAACTACTTATAAATGACATATGCAACATTGAACTTTAAATTGAACTTTAACTGGACTAACTAGTAATTATTTTTAAAAAACATAAGCTGTTGTGATACCAGAGTAGTAGTTGTTAAATATTGTTATTTCATGTTATCTTTTAGAAAATAATTTATTTTGGTACATCATGGTTCTAAAAAATCAAATTGAGATGTCTTGAATAGTTTTTAGTGAATAACTAAAAGCAGTGAGTTCCAATAATGAAACTACCTATTAATCATTTTTAACAATAGACACCAACATAAAGGTAAAATGTAACAACATGAGTAATATTAGTAACATTACGCAAAATATTATTAAAAGATATTATTATGTGTTTCCAGAATAGTTAGTGAAGGCTAGACCTAAAGCAGTAACACCATTTGACTGGCAAGGTTGCCAAGTGAATCCATCTCACACCACTTGACACCACTTTGAAAACATGGAATTAACATAATATAAACATATATACTAACTATAAAACACATTTATTTAAATAACAAAATAACAAATAAAAGAACTGCAATCCTCATAACAAAATTTAACCTTTACAAACGAAAAAAGTCAGTGTTGGCTCAAAAGTTAAATTTAACTTTCCAAATTTTCTAAAAAAGAAAAAATAGGTAATAGCATCACAGAAATGTCAATAAAATTATAATCAACATAATAAAATCAGCAAGGTATGAAATGATAGCATTCAATGTATATTTAATTATATTAATTTAGGACTTTATAAAACTTTTTTTTTTTGTAATAAATAAATTTAAAAGTAGTAATAAACAATTTTATGATAAAGTATTTGAATAACTCTTTTAGAACAAAAAAGTGCATAAAAATAGTTAGACCTCATCCATACCCTCCATATTTTCTTTCTAAAAAGTTAAAAATAAGCTTAATAAAAACAAAACTGCTAAAAAAAGTCATAAGCAAAGCTAATACAAACAACAAAAAAGCGATTTAAAAAATTAGAAAGAGTGTTCCTTTCTACTTTTTATCTAATAAAAATGTAATATATAATTTTATAATTTGCTAAACTATTTTCTATTAGGAGTATTTGATTTTGCTTTCCATCTGAGAAAGTGGAAATTTTTTAAACGATCCATGTTTTTATAATGAAAAATAAAATGTTTCAATTATACAATTTATGTGACAAAAAAAACTTAAGTTTTAATGAGTCTCCAACTTTCCAGGAAGTGGGAATAGATTGAATTCAATCAGTTTCCAATTTTTGGAAAGTGGAAAGTATTTAAAAATTAATCTCTATCTTTAAGTTTTTACACGGTAATAAAATTATAATATTGCTATTAATTAAATTTGACGTTACTTCACTACACTTTCCAATCACTTTCCATTGGAAAGTCATTATAAAAATTTATATAATTTTAATCTATTTTATCAATTTTCAACCACCTTATTACCAGCTTATTAAGACTTGTCCCAGTTTAATAATTTTCAAAGAGAAAAAAAGTTTTGGTGTAAAATTAAGAACTACTGTTTGTTAAATGAGCTGGCTTGATTATGCAAAGCCGTTACGCAAAGTTAAGTATCTATTATACTTATAACTGAACTATTTGCACACTTCAAGCTAAAAATGGTTTGTTGTTAGGGGAAAGCGCGCACCCTTGATCATAAAATCCAGGGCGCATTATGTTAATAACATTCTCCTAAATTAATGATAATTGTAAAACTAATATTGACTATAAAAAGTATATATATACTTTCTTAAAGTTTATTAAAACCATAAATATAGAAAACTCTAAAATAGTTTTATAATTTTGTCTTTCTTAAATTTTTGTTTAGTTTTTTTCCCCCTGGATTTTAGGATCAAGGGTGCATACTTTCCCCTATTTTTAAAAAATAAATATATTTATTACCGTTCAAGAATTTAAATTTTTTTTTTTAGTTATATAATTAAAGAGAGTTTAATTATTTATTTAATTTTAAAGAGTTCTTGTTTTAGCGCCATAAATTATAAAATAAATAAGGCTAGCATTTTGAAAATACAACCATTTTTTTTTCACCATTTTCTCATACACTTCAGACACCAAATGAACTGTGATCTCACTTTCTATCATTTATTAGAGTAATAGAATAAAATAGTGAAACCTTAGTTAAACCATAGTCAATAGAATGGGTAACTTCTGAGGAACTGGATAACTTCTGAGGGATAAGTTCTATTAACTAAGCATAACCCTGGATAACTTCTGAGGGATATTAACTAAGCGTAGCTTCTATTAACTAAGCGTAACTTCTATTGACTATGCTTCAATCTGAAAAAATTTTTTGTACATTGATCAAGTGATTACTATATTTTTAAACAATAAACTTTTTTGTCAAAATATTTTATTTCTCGACAAAGGAGAAGTTCTATTGGCTATGATATAATCAACCATTTGTAAAAAAGAAATCTTATTAAATAAAAAAAATTCAAAAAAGAGATCGCTTAAATTTTTTTTGACTCCAATGAGAAGTGATTGGAAAATGTAGGGAAGTAAGGTCAAATTTAATTAATAGTAATACTATAAATTTAATTTCATAGAAAAATTCAAAGAAAGTGATTTATTTTTAAATACTTTCAGCTTTCCAGAAATTGGAAATTGATTGAATTCAAACTATGCATTTTGTGAACGCGCTTTTTCAAGTTCAGAAAAGCCTAGTAACTAATTAAAAACTTTAAAAACGAAATTAAAATTACACTACTGCTGTTCCTATGCTAAGCCAACAATGTCTTTGGATATAACTTTGTATAGAAAAATATAGCATGATATAAACATTGTTAGTGATCTAACAATGTTTGTCAAATTTTTCTCTATAACACCACTAGAGTCAGGTAGTATTATTAAATATAAAGTATAATATAAAATATAGAGTAAATTGCCTGACCACTGGGCTAGAACATTTAATGCATTTTCTTGGACCTAATTTCTTGATTACTTTTGACTGATGGTAGAAAATAAATAAAAATCAAACTTTTTAATTTTAAAACCAAAAAAGCACATAGTTTTTATAAGTTTCTATTAGTTCACAGAGCTAAAAAGGTGTAAACCAGCTTGACTGATGCCTGTCGTTTCATCTTAGGTCATATTTGCTAGATATTGCTTGACAAAAGGTGCAACGTATTAGTGATTGAAATGTGAGCTCAGTGGCTGGTAAACATTGACTTTGTATGCTGCATTAACTTACGCTTTGTCTAAGAACATGACATGCTGCCAAATTTTAACTGTCCAATTTGTGACAATCCCTAATGTCTTGTTGAGAAAGTCATGGCTTGAATGCAGCAGAGTACAATTGAAGATTTAAGTCCTTGGCTTCTTCAAACTATCCAATAACATTTACACTAGGAGACAGTTGAGTAAGAATTTGTGAGCTTGAAATCTGTATGTCTTTCACAGTCAAACAACATCATATTGTCAGTGTTTAGATTGCTAATTCTTGTTTTTTCACAGTATTTTCCTGGATTTCTATATCTGTTGAATTGATGCGCTGAATATTAACATGAGCAGTTATCTTCAAATATGCAGCAATTTTTTGTGCATGCACTTGTCGTCTTCAAAAAGTTGTATTTGTGCACATTTAGCAACTTTAGTACTGTACTCTCAGATAATGATTGAATATGATTTTAATTTATATAGAGCATGTAAGATATATCATCCATGCAACACAAGATATATCATCCATGCAACACATGATATATTATCTATGCAACACATAATATATCATCCATGCAGCGCATGTGTTTAATGTGTTAGTTTCACTGCTAGCACGAATCAACAATCTTGCTGTTACTGTTTTAAGAATTTCTATTGTTCCAATTTAAACTTTAATTGTACATAAATTTTACATATTCGATTTTAAGTCAATTGTTTTTTTTAAGATTTTAATAATAGGTTTAAAAGAAAATTAATTTTATGATTATATAATATTTGTTATGATAATTTACTGGTTTATAATTGTTATAACAATTTACTGTCATTTTTAAGGTTTTATTAATGAGTTTTTTAAAAAAATCAATTTTATAATAGGGTAATTTACTCATTAATTTACTTAGATAAAACAAATGTTTCTTTTTAACTATTTAGATAATGTTCAACAAAGTAGGAGTGTCACACTGAAAAAGTTTTATCTTAAAACATATAAGATTATTGATGAACTTCAGCCTCCATTAGTAAAACCCTCTAAAGTAATGTTTGCAGATAAATTTATTCAACTGTGTATTGTTGATGCAGTAGAAATTGAAAAAGATATTATACATTTGGTTGAGCGAGATCAATTTTTTAGAAAACAAATCAGCTATATTCCAATTTCATTTGATAAAGTATTTGTGGAAAAATCATCTTCAATCCTAATATCAGGTATTGCTGGAATTGGTAAAACATGGCTGCTACGAAAATGTTTACTTGATTGGTCAAACAATTTAATATGGAAAAATGTTAGTTTTCTGTTTTATTTAGAATGCAGTATGTTAAATCAGTACCAAAATATTTCAAATGTAATTGAATTACTTAATATTTTCTACAAAGATATTTTAAAGGATTTTGATATCTTAAATGTTTGTGAGCCTGATAACATAATGTTTATAATTGATGGTCTAGATGAGTTTATGTATTTAGATGAATTAATTAAAGGTTCCCATTCTAAATATATTGTAAATATTTTTTCAGATATTAAAAAATACAAAACAGTTATTGCAGGAAGAGTTACAGCAATTTCCCTTTACCAAAATAAATTTAATTGTAATGACCAGTTGACCGTTCAAGTTTTAGGATTCAATGACAATGGAATAAATGATTATGTACAAAATAATTTTGTTGAATCAAATGAAGTAATATTTAGAGTTTTAAAAGAATCTCCAATTACAAAAGCCATGGCATCTGTGCCTTTTTTTTTATCTTCCATTTGTACAATTGTAAGTGAATTAAAAAGTATAGGTCTGTTAAATGGTAGCAATTTGTTTGTTACCACAACAGATTTGTATGGAAGTATTTTTTTATACTTTTTTCAAAGGCATATTGACAAAAAAAACGAACCAATTTATAAGATGATAGAAAATGAAAACACAAAAAAATACATTTTAAATGTTTGTAAGATTGCATATTGTTTGTTTAAAGATAATAAGGTAGTTTTTTCTGAAGAGGAAATTAAAGTTTTGATCAACGACTTTGATGAAGTTGAAAATAGGCTTTTCGGTTTTATTGAGAGGATTGAAACCCACTTAGGTCTTTATTATCAGTTTGTACACATGACAATAATGGAGTTTTGCGCTTCTGTATATGCTTACAACTTTCTTAGTTGGAAAGAGATTGTTGAAGACAAAAAACTGAGCAGTTGTTTAACAATGATCTGTGGATTATTAAATAAAGAGAAGAATAGCTTTTTGAAATTTCTAGCAAACTTGATGAGGTCGAATACCGAAATGATATCTTTGGTTCATCTATGTGGTGAGTTCTTTGTTTATATTATTCAAAGTAATTTTCATTTTCTCAGAAAAAACTAAAAAATCTAAAATAGTTTTAAAAAATATGTAAAAGTTTAAAACTCGCTTAGTTAATAGCAATAAATTCATTTTTATCAACA
Organism: Hydra vulgaris; assembly: GCF_038396675.1. NCBI lineage: Eukaryota > Metazoa > Cnidaria > Hydrozoa > Anthoathecata > Hydridae > Hydra > Hydra vulgaris. The sequence goes on along the minus strand of NC_088920.1, from coordinate 70,457,714 downwards.
AGTTTAGAAAATAAAAAAAATGTTTCCTTCAATTTAAAAAATTTTTGTAAAAATTTCAAGTTTGAGAGATGTTTTAAGTCTAATGTTTTTAAATAAATGAATCATTCAAGTCTGATGTTTTTAGATAAATAAATGTTTCAAGTCTGATGTTTTTAAATAAATAAATGTTTCAAGTCTGATGTTTTTAAATAAATAAATGTTTCAAGTCTGATGTTTTTAAATAAATAAATGTTTTAAGTCTGATGTTTTAAACAAATAAATGTTTCAAGTCTGATGTTTTTAAATAAAAGTTTCAATGTTTTTAGATAATAGTCAAATTAATGTTTAATTTATACTTATTTTTGTACAATAAAGTTTCCAATAAAAAATTTTTTTTTTCAGATTTGCTTCCTAGAGGATTGATTTGTAAGTTGTTTTTTTTTACTAGACCAACAAATTTATTTTAAATTCTATGAATATTTAGTTGTTTCATAGTTATGAGTAATTGATGTCAGCGCATTTTGTCATGAAAAAGTCATTAATGACAAAAAATATTTTCAGATCAATATCAGTGATGAAACCCAAGACATCTTAAAAAAAAACAGCTATAATTTTTGGATGGCTGTCAGTAGATTAGGGTTTGGAAAAACCCGGCATTTTTAGACCTGACGAGTCCGAGTCGAGTCTAAGAATATTTATCGGGTTCGGGTCTGGGTCCAATACGTCTTTTTAACTTGCAATTTTAACAATTGCATGAAAGTATTTTTTGTTCTCACGCCGATTTTTAAAAATGGATTTGGTATACGTTAAGGTAAATAAAACAACTTTTAGCCAGTTCAACGTCTAATGTAAATATATTATTCTATACTTTTATCATAATCTTAAACTACCAAATAAACTTGACATTACCTTTTTAAAAATATCACATTTTATAAAATGTATGTAAATATACTAGCAAAAATAAACTCAACTCAATAAAATACTTGCAAGTGTTTAATACAAAACAGAGCAATTATTTTTACTTAAAAAATAAAACTTTAAAAAAAATAATGCACTTAATGAATTGTCTGATAATCTAGAACAAATTCTTGTACAGAAGTTGGATGCTACAGAAAATGTTCGTTCAGAATTTGTTGATGTTGGTTTTATCGTCATAAACGCTTGATACAATTTTTCTAAATATACAGTTCTTTTTTTAGTTTTTGAAAATAATAAAAATTCTTTCTTAATATCAGCAAATTTATCTCTGCAACTTGGCAAAATCGGACATTTCGCACTTTCTAATATTTTATGTAGTTCTTCCTCCAGTGTAAATAGTAGTGTGTTTCCTGTAGTATTTTCGTTATTTTCAGCTGAATGCCCTTGTTCATGTGTGTTTTGCTTTTCTTTATCCTGACCAAATAATCTCTTCAGTAAATCTGTTGAAAATAATTGTATTTTCTTTGAAGGCATAGTACCATTTACAAGAGAATCTAATAGCTCTTCTATTTCTTGGTTTTTAAGGCTATTATTCGAGTTTTCATCGTCATTATTAGCTTTATACTTAAATTACCATTGGATTCTTTAAATTTTCATAAACATAAAATCAATTGCTAATCGGACTATTGCAAGATTAGCATCGCCTCTGCTAAGAGCTTCAACAGTTAATTTAATAGGCTTTAGAGTATTTTCCAATTCATTTAATAATTCAATATTAATATTTACTATTAAATGTACACTTCCAATATCTTGCAGAGCTTCTTTAATGATATAAAATAATTTTAAAAATCTAGATATCACTTCGATCATTGAGTTCCAACGAGTTCTTATGTCTAACACTAGCTGAAGTTCATTTCTTAAAACTATTTTGATCTTTTCTTGCAAAATATTATTTCTCAAGAAAAACTTTTAAAATATTTATTAACTATATAAACACTTTTTATATTTTCTTCTACATTGCCTTAATTTGTTAATTCAACTTGTCCGTACTCTTCGACATCACCGTCACTCTCGTCAGAATAATAATTTTCATCTTGATCATCATTAATATCATCTTGACCATGGTCATTTCTATCTCCGTCAACGCCATCTTCATCTTGCAAGACAGTAATATTTTTCTTTTTATATAGTGCATCACAAACAGCTAAGTGTATAGTGTGATTCAAACACAAATTATAGAGACTAGGAGATTCTCGTCCAAATTTTATCATTACACTTGCACCGTATGTTATATACAATATTGTATGTGTTTAAATGTTGTTCTACTTTTTCAACTAACTGTTCAGCTGTACACGAGTTAAAAATTCTCACTAAACCCAGATTATAAACTTCAGAGTCAATTCCATGCAAATTGATATTGAGATATTTCCGAATTTTCATACTTGTCCATTCATCAAGTGTAATGCTAAATCGTCGGCCTTCTTTTATTTTTTCTTGTAAGAATTCTAATATTTCCAACTTAATTTCATAAAACTTATGAATTAAGTTCATAACATCTCTTTCGGCTTGAGAAGATTATAACTTGATTTTACTAAACTTTCACAAATAAAACTAGATTTTGTAATCGCCCTAACTGATATATCATCAAGGGCAGCCATTTTAGAGACAATTCTTCTAAAGGCTTTCTTGCAACGCAAACGAAAGCGTCGATAGTTTTAAATTGTTTGGTGCCAGAATTTTCTCCTATTTCTTCCCGTATTGGTAAAGAAACTCCATGTTTAACTTTTAAATGTTTAATCATTGATGAAGTATTTCCA
>NC_088920.1:70422500-70450000 GCF_038396675.1 Hydra vulgaris | reverse complement strand
AAAAGAAGTACAAAAATGCATATAAATAATATTTTTTAGTTCAGAACATAGATGTAAAGAAAGAATCCTGAAATGCTCAATAAATTTGGCAAAACAGGTTTTAAGTTATTTAGGATCAAAGTAAAAAAAATGCGAATCTGAGAAAAACTCATTAAAAGAATAAAAACTAATCTAAACAATTACTAACGGGTGATGCGGAAGTTATCGGACAAAATAAAAACGTCAATAACTTATTTATAAATAAAAAAACAAACTACTATTATATTTTTTTTTAAAAAAAGCATTTATCTTTTAATAAAAATATATTATTTTTTTATATGAAAAAACACCACCATCTGCAATTGATCTCAATTTTGCTCTGACGCCTTTCATATGCGACTGTAAAAAGTTTAAATCAATTTCTTGTAGTTTTAGTTTAATGCGATCAATCAAAACTTGCACTGTTGAAGCTTGCCAATCTCCCTTGTAAACCTTCTATGCCAAATGTCCCCAAAAATGTTCAATTGGTCGTGCTTGAGGCACATTTGGGGGATTGGATTCTTTATCAACGTAATAGACATATTGGTCCATCCAATGTAGAGAATCTTTAGAATAATGAGAACTTGCTAAATCTGGCCAAATAAATAGTTAAAGTCTCCATGATACTTGTGAATAAATGGAAGAAGTCGTTTTTCTAAACATTCATTAATATAGATTGATGAATTGATCGCTACAGCCTTGGAAGTGCGAAACAATGGCTCGGACATACCACGGTCAGATATGGCTATCCACATTAATAATTTTTTTGGAAATTTCTCTTTTCCTATAAAACGAACACTTTCTGGGTATGTCTTTTTGTTGTTTGTGTAGTATCCAGAATATCCAAGCATGTTGTCCTCTGCAAAACAAAAGTATTTTTCGTCATCGATGACTAGAAGCGATTTTGTGTTATAGAGTTGGTTAACTAGTTTCCTGCTTCTTTACTTTGTCTTTATTTGTTGTTCTATAGTGTATTTTGGAGTCTTTTCACGTTTTCTATATTTATTATTCATTTTTTTTAACTGACGACCAATTGTCGATTGATTTACACCGAATTTAATACCTATTTATCTCTGACTGACCCCTTTTCGATTGTTGACAAGTCTCGTTTTTCTTTCTCGGCTTTTCTATAGTCCAAGATGTCGGACGACCAGGGTGCTTTCTATCAGAAAACGATTGAACAGTTTCAAGTCTTTTTAGGTTATCATATATTGTACTTCGAGCAAATCCTTCCTTTTCAAAATGATTTTCGATTTTTTTTTTTTTTTTATATATATTAGGTTTATTTACAAAAAACATTTTTAGTCGCTTTCGAAAAGATTCTCGTTCAGCTGTATTTAACCTCATTTTAAATAATTGTGTTTCAAATAATAAAGTTTATATTTTATAGAACGTTTATGCCTACGCATAAAAGCACAAAAACTAATTATTATGCTCAAATAATGAAATTAGAATTTGTCCGATAACTTCCGCATCACCCGTTAATGGTATTATTTATATGGTTAACAGAGTTGAATAAGGTGCATTGAACTTGTCACATGATTGTAAATGTCTAGAAAAGAATATCTCTATATTTAGAATAAAGCAATTCGCTTTAAAGTCCAGCAAAGATACACAAAATAAAAATCTGGAGGGATTTAATAGGCGCCTGGCCAAAAGAATATTCTTAAAGAATGTAATAAACCTAGAGCTGAACAGGCAAACAAAAAATTTGGTTCAAACAGGTAGTAAAGATTAACTAAAACTTTGATATTTATACCTGAGGTTATAATTGAGGTGTACGAAAAATAATTACTTTGCCTCAATCGTAACTTTTGTTGTAATTAACTTCTCAATTGATCGAATAGTTTTTAAAAACCTATCGAATAAACTTCTAAAAGATTATTCCATTTCAATTACAGCTTTCAAAGCATACAAATTACATTTCAAAACTTTTTGTTTTTAGCAAAAGTGACATTTTGACTTGCCGCTGGAATAATTACACAACAAAAACTATATCGAGTTTGAAATCATTTTCGACTTCGTTTTCCCTCCGTCTATTATATCTCTTTGGTATAGATTTTTTTCGCAAAACTGTAATTTGCAAAATTTTATGCTTTTACAAATTTTTTATTTGCTTTTACATTGAAAAATTAAGAAGATTGGGTCTGTATTTTTTATATTTTTCAAGATGATTGATGATTAGGGGTGTTTTTTGAATTTTTATAGCCACAAAAAAAACGCACGTTTTGCACGTAATTATTGATAATTGTGAATTTTTAAATGTTGATTGACCAGTTGCATAGTAACAGACCAAGTATTATTAGTAATAATAACTTGAGTCTTACTGAAGTCTGAATCACGACGCAAGATTATTACCAAAACGTCAGCCACAAATAAAACCTGCTGATAAATCTGCAGGCGACACTCCAATATTATAAAAATTTGATACACCATTTTATAAATTAAGTTCAGTGTCAAGAATTTGCAAAGGCAAATAATGTCATATATCACAGACAAATGTATTAAGGTGGTACATACCTCAAAAAATTCAAAATTTAAAAAATTTAAATTTTCAATTTTTCTGGTCAATTTGACTTTGCTGATTTTGAAAATAAGATCAAAATTAGATTAAACAGCATCTAAATTAGTCTAGTTTAGCATTTGAATTGTTTATAATTTTCTAGTTCCTTGGCAACGGTCTTAGCAACCAGGGAGATACCTGAATTTATTTTATTTCCTATCTGTATTTGTGTTCATTCAGTATAAAAATTAACTTTATAGCCTATAAAGCTTCTTGTTTTGACTTATTCCAAACAACACAACATTACTTTTTCTAAACAACACAACCACGATATTTTTATAAATTTACTGGATGCATGTAATGCAAATAAGGTTAAGTTCTCATTATTGAATAAAACCAAGCTTTTTTACTTATAATGGGCTCAACTAGCAGAAAACTGAAATCAAAAGCAAGAAAAAGAAAATTTTATGGTTTTTACAGATTCACTTAAAACCAATTAAATTCTGGTTCGTCCAAAGCTACAACAAAAGAAACAACAGAAATAAGTATATTTGCATTAGCAAAAAAAATAAAATATGACGAATTCAATTATGAATTAGATACAAATTACAGTCAAGGTATTATAATACTTCGTTTTTTTTAACTCTCAAATCTTTAAAGACATTGTCGATAAAGTTGGTTTATGTCCAATATGTTTTGTTCAGTAAATGATAGTTCTTCTATAAAAAATGTTACTGCAAGTTTTAATGGATTGTGGCAGCGTTGTGGATTCAGCTCCATGAATGGAGTCGTTACTGCTATTTCAAACGGTAAGTGTATAGATGTTGTGGCATTAACAAAAAGTTGTAAACAGTACTAATATTGGAAACGCAAAAAAGGCACTTCTGAATATGACTGTTAAAAGCAGAACACAACTGCTCTATTAATCATAACGGAAGTTCTTGTTCTATGGAAACTGCTATTCAGGTATTCTATGAATCTTTCAAAGATTCATTACTACAAGAAAACTTAGATATTTATTTTATCTGCGTGATGGCGACAGTAAATCATTTCTTGAAGTTATTAACCCTTATTCTGGATTAACAATAAAGAAACAAGAATGTGCTGCCCATGTCCTAAAAAGAAGGGAAACACGTTTACGTGCGATAAAAGTTTCTCTCAAAGGAAAAATTCTTTCTGACGGAAAAACAATATCAGGAAAAGATTGTCTTACTAATCAAGTCATAAACACACTTCAGAACTATTATGGTTGTGCTATTAGAGCTAATAAAGGAAACTTATATAGCATGAAAACTTATATAGCATGAAAAAGACAATAGCTGCAATTATTTATCACTGCTCAGAAAATGTTTAGCCTGAAGAACGTCATAAGCATTGTCCATTGAATTCCTGGTGTAAATACAAGACTGCCATTGAAAATAAAAATAATCAATGTAAAATAAAGTCAATATTTCCTGCTGCTATTGCAAATGAAATTAAAAATATTTTTAGTTATAAGGATTTAGATAACGATACTTTACTTGAAGCTTGTCATGCTGGTGAAACACAAAACGTTAATTGAAACTTTGCATAGTTTAATATGGAAACGGTACCTCAAAGTGGTTTATGTAGGAAAGTTATTAATTGACATAGCTGTCGGATCTGCAGTGCTATGTTTCAATGAAGGTGGTTTTGTTTGTTAAATATTTATCATAGCATTGGTATGCAATCTGGTCAATTTTGTATATACGGCTTTCATAAATATGATATAAGACGCATAAAAAGTTTTAAAAAAAATATATTATTGAAAAACGAAAAAAAAAGCTCAGAGCAATAAAAAAGAGTTTTGATGATAAAAATGTTGCTACAGAAGGTGAAATGTATGCTTCTGGAACTTTTTAGACTTTATAACGGGTGATGCGGAATTTATCGGACAAATCCTAATTTCATTATTTGAATGAATATTAAATAATAGAAATTTTCATGTTTTCTATATTTAATATTCATATTAAATATAGAAAACGTGAAAAGACTCCAAAATACACTATAGAACAACAAATAAAGACAAAGTAAAGAAGCAGGAAACTAGTTAACCAACTCTATAACACAAAATCGCTTCAAGCCATCGATGACGAAAAATACTATTGTTTTTCAGGGGACAACATGCCTGCAAATTCTGGATACTACACAAACAACAAAAAGACATGCCCAGAAAGTGTTCGTTTTATAGGAAAAGAGAAATTTCCAAAAAAGTTATTAAAGTGGATAGCCATATCTGACTGTGGTATGTCCGAGCAATTGTTTCGCACTTCCAAAGCTGTAGCGATCAATTCATCAATCTATATTAATGAATGTTTAGAAAAACGACTTCTTCCATTTATTCACAAGTATCATGGAGACTTTAACTATTTATTTTGGCCAGATTTAGCAAGTTCTCATTATTCTAAAGATTCTCTAAATTGGATGGACCAATATGTCTATTACGTTGATAAAGAATCCAATCCCCCAAATGTGCCTCAAGCACGACCAATTGAAAATTTTTGGGGACATTTGGCACAGAAGGTTTACGAGGGAGATTGGCAAGCTTCAACAGAGCAAGTTTTGATTGATCGCATTAAACTAAAACTACAAGAAATTGATTTAAACTTTTTACAGTCGCATATGAAAGGCGTCAGAGCAAAATTGAGATCAATTGCAGATGGTGGTGTTTTTTCATATAAAAAAATAATATATTTTTATTAAAAGATAAATGCTTTTTTTAAAAAAAATATAATAGTAGTTTGTTTTTTTATTTATAAATAAGTTATTGACGTTTTTATTTTGTCCGATAACTTCCGCATCACCCGTTATATTGAATAACTGTGAGTTTCTCAAAAATGATGTCCGCTTTGTTTCTCCTCATGAGGATTTTCTTAAATCTGTTTTAAATCAAATGACCTATGGAAAAGCAGGTAACTATTTTGAACCTCAGTTGGAAAATTGTCTTTATGCAAACACTTTGTTATATTATCATTGAATTTTTCCTCCATGTTTTGCCATAAGGACGTGCCTGTTAGTGCTGCACACTCTGTTGTTTTTAAGAATGGTGGTATATCTAATTTCGTTTTACTATTGTCTAATTGCTTTTGTCGTTTTTTTTTCCAAGATTTAGAAATACATTTTTGTCTGACTATGTTGATAAGTATTCTGAATGCCAAGAAAGTTTATCAGCTATTATATCTGATTCAAATGGTAAATTTGTTTTTTTGACTTTAATTGTGAGTCTAATAACATTGACAATGAATACTGGTTTTACTGGTACTGAATCAAACATACAGTTAAAATCTCTTCCTACATTTTCCAAATTCATAAACAGTCTTTTTAATTTTTTATTAAGCAAGTATTTTTCCTAATTTCTATGCTACTCTACTGCTAACTATCTACTATCCATCTTAACCTTATTCACTTCAATGCTGGTCTATAACTACTAATACTTGATCTTTTCTAAAATTCTTTTCTACTACTTTCTTCATTTCAATGCTGATTTATTACTACTAATACCTGCTCTTTCTTAACTTTTTCTCGAATTAATATCACTATTCTATTTCCAACTCTCACTATTGTAAATATTGCTATTTTTTATTATTGTTATTATTATTATTGTTGCTATTGTTGTTATTATTACTATTAATATTATTGTTATCATTACTATTACTATTGTTATTATTGTTATTATTATTATTAATAGAATTGTTATCTTTATCGTTAGTATTATTATTATTTTGATTATTATTACCAATACCTGGAGTTTTTATTATTATTGTCTATTATTATTACCGATACTTATATTACTACATTATTTATAATGTTATTACTGTATATTATTATAATCTACTTCTCTTTTATTGCTATATTTTAATTAGGTATATAAAAATCTTTTATTCTAGATAGATGTATAAAAGTAATTTGAATTTTGTTCTAAATTATCAAACTTCTTTCTTAATTATTATTCCAAAAGTTTTTCGTTTAAGTATTGTACTGTTTTACGTTTTTTGTTTGTTTGTTTTTTTTTTCGTTTGTTTTTTGTTTTTTTAGTTTGGTGTTTTAGTTTCTTATTAAGGTGTTTACTTAAAGTTAGTACTTGTACTATATGTAAACATTCCATGAAATGTAAAATCTATTTCAGAATACATTTGATTTGATTTGATTTGAATACTGGTTTTACTAGTACTGAATACTGGTTTTATTCGAATTTTTTTATTTAACATTCAAAAGTATTAAATTCAGATTTATTATTTCAAAGTATATAATTAATTTGTTTTATTCAAAGGTTTTTCCCGTCAAAAATACTCTGATATTATTAAACATCTTTTAAGTTTTTCAAGTCTTAAGCATTCTTAAACTTATTTTAGAAGTCTGACTTGACAAAGTGAGATTACAAAGTTTAAGTCAAACTTTAAATAAGTTTGCCTCTTGCATTCCACCTCTAATCACTAAAATTTAAAACATTAAAGTTTTGAGTAATTATTATTAATTCTTTATACAAGACATTTTATTCTTAAAATAAACCAAAAAAAAAAATTGTCAATTGATTGAAAATAGTAAGATTAAGAATGTGAACAAACAGTCAGATTCAGTGCAATAAAAACTAAAAAAATTTTCCTTCTTTTGTAAAAAAACAAAAGAAGGAAAATTGACAAAAAATTTTTGTTGACTTGATCAAACCATTTCTGTCTAGCCATTATGATAATTATCATAGATATTATGATAAGTACTTCATACTTAATTAAGATAAGATAAAAAACAAAGGTTTAAAAAAAAATTTAAATGTTGTGAAAAAATAAATTTTCCATGGCCATATTTAAATCAATTTAAATAATGGAATATCAATTGTAGATCTCTATAGCAAAGCTATGAGCTACTTCTTTAAGATATGGTTAAAAAAAAATTAAATAAAAGCGAAATAACAATATCTTTTTTTAATAAAAGTTGCGCATGCGCATTATAAAATGCCGCGATTGTTCAATATTAAACGTGGCCGTCATTACTAACAGGCCTCGTAAATGCGTTGATTGGGGCCTGGGGCCTATGGCTAATCTAATACTCTTAAGCTTATCTTGTAAGTTCTAGTGACATCTTGATTAATTTTCAAATTAAGTAAAATATTATCTTGTTTGAATCTAAAATCTATCTAGAATGCCTAAAAAATGTTGCGTGACCAACTGTAATGGTTATTACAATAAGCAAAATAAAGAAAAAGTTCGGCTTCCTTCTGAAAAAGAAGAATATAATCGTTGGATGAATGCCATTCCACGAGATAATGTATCTGACAGCCCAAATACAGTTGTTTGCGAAAGACACTTTCCACCTGGATATCCAACAGTTACCAAATTTGACCATAAAAGGCCTCGCTATCTTCCATCAGTTTTACCATTTTGCTGATGACACAAACTTACTCCTTACGAACAAATCATTAAAAAAAAATTAACAAACATATAAATCATGATTTATCCAATCTTCTTCAATGACTGCGATCTAACAAATTAAGTCTTAATACCAGCAAAACTATCATTTTCAAATCAACTCAATCTAAAATTACTAAACACCTAAACTTCAGGCTAAGTGGCCGAAAAATCTTTCCTGTAATTTCTTTAAAATATCTTGGAATCAAAATTGACTTGAATCTACCCTTTTCCTCTCACCTTAAAGACTTAACACTGAAACTATCTAGATCAAATGGGATGCTATCCAAAGTTCGACATTATGTCAATCATAAAACTCTGCTCAACATATACCATGCTATTTTTGGATCACATTTACGATATGTTAGTCAGGTTTGGGGACAAAGCCCGAAAAAAGTTTTTTCAAGAATATCTAACATGCAAAACATGGCATTAAAAATAATATACTTTCAACAATATCGTTCTAATTCAAATACCCTATACTTTCTATCCAAAATTCTGAAATTGTGTGATCTTTTTCATTTATTAAATTGTCCATTTGTCTGGAATAGCAAGCAAGTAAACCTCCCTCCCTCATTTTGTAATTTCTTTACCACTTTAAAATGTTCTCGTTATTATTTTGATCTTGTAGTAACCTTAAATTATATATCCCAAATCATTCTTCGGTTAAGTACGGTCATAAATCAATCACAAACCAATGCGTAAAATCTTGGAATAAGTTGCCTCTTCACCTTAAATCACTAAAGTCTATTACACGATTTAAAACCCGTCTTCATGCTTTTTTTTTGGAGAGATACTGTTTGTAAAATGTTGGAACTATTGTGGTTCATTATTATTATTGCTTTTGTATTGTTACATGTGATATAAATATTATTATAAAATTATTCTATATGTGTGTATGTATATGTGTATGTATATATATGCGCGTGTATATGTGTGTGTACATATGTATGTAGGTATGTGTCTATTTGTAAATATGTATGTGATTACGTGTGCATGTGTGTATATATATGTGTACGTATATATATATATATATATATATATATATATATATATATATATATATATATATATATATATATATATATATATATATATATATATATATATATATATATATATAAATGTGTGAGTATATGTGTGTATATGTGTATGTGTTTATGTATATGTGTGTATGTGTATATATTTATATATGTATGTATGTGTTCATGTGTGCGTATACATATATATATTTATATATGTTATACATTTTTCGAAACATTGAATTTTATTATTATTATTACTCTTATTATTAAATTTTAATAAATGCTAGTGTTGTTCCTTATTATTATTATTTTATATCATTATATAAATATATTCCTAATAATTACTACTATCATTCATATTTTATTATTATTAATATCAGTTTAATTTGTATTTACTTTATATTATTATAATATCAGTTATTACTAATCATATATTTATATTATTACTAATATTATTATTAACCTGTCATTATTAGTGAAATTATTTTAATTTATAGTTATTATTTATATTACTGTTGTTGGTATTATTTTTGTGGTTAACATCGTTATATAACTTTTGCAGATACTATAATTTCTTCCTTTTCTTAAAATTATCACCTTTTATCTGACTTTACTTTTCTTTTTATTATCACTATTTATTATAATTAAATTTAATAGGTGTTTACTTGAGATTAGTATCATTACTATTTGTAAATATCCTTGATGTAAGATCTTTTATTCAGAATAAATTAGATTTGATTTGATTTGAATTTGATTTGATTTAAATCATTACATCAGAAGCTACAAAATAAAGAAATTGATTTTGGTGTAGTTGATGTAACTTGGTATTTTGCTGGTGAACATTTGCTAATCATTCAGTCAACTGACTTTGAAAAAAACCCTTCGATTGTCAGATTTATGCTTAAGATTAAAAATGATATTTCTTTTGAGGGATACTTTTGTGGAGTTAAGTATAAAATTGCATCTCTATATCAAAATTGGATTTTCATAATTGATTCTTAATCGAAATTACAAGAACCTATCAATTTTTTGATTAACTTAACAAAAGGCAGAAAAATTATGAATCTTTTGCAGCTCATCCGTGACATGAGCTCTACTACAATTGGGAAGAAAAAATACAGCACAGAAACAATTGTTAGAGCATTTGATTATTTTGTGATTTCAAGATCATTATATGAAAGATTAAGGGAAGATTTTGAACTTCCAAGTATTTCCCTCTTAACAAAGGTAAATTCAAAACTGGATTCTGCAATGGACGATACAGAGTTTTTAAACTCAGTTTTTTCAAAGCTTGAGAATGAAATGCAAAAAAAGTGTATACTTTTAATTGATGAAGTCTATGCTAAATCATCGCTTACTTATCATGCTGGCTCAGTCTTTGGTAAAGCAGTAAATAAACCAGACTCTTTAGCAGCAGCTGTTTTAAGTTTTATGTTAGTGTCACTTAATGGGGGGCCGCAATATCTGTGCAGAATTTTACCAGTTTGTGAGCTTGATTCTGAATTTCTTTTCGAACAAACTCAATTTGTCTTAGAAGGAATAAAGAGCGCTGGAGGGGTACCTGTAGCCCTAATATGTGACAATAATCGAGTAAACCAAACACTATTTAAATAGTATGATTGTGTTGATCCATGGTTGACTAAAGATAATATGTTCTTGTTATATGACTTTGTGCATTTACTTAAATCTGTTCGTAATAACTGGATCACAGAAAAAAGTCAAAGGTTACATTATGAATATGATGGGAAAACGAAATATGCATGTTGGTCTAGCTTCTTAAGCTTGTTCAAACTCGAAGGAAATAGCATTGTAAAGTTGTCTAAACTTACAAGTGTGTCTGTTGCACCAAAACCTATTGAGAGACAAAAAGTGTCTACTTGCCTACAAGTCTTTTGTGATGAAACTGCAACAGCTCTAAAATCCAACAATAGCATAAAAGAAGCAGACGATACCATTACTTTTATTGAAATATTTGTAAGATTCTGGAAAATTGTCAATACAAAAGGACCTTGTGCTGAGATTTGATATAAAGATCCAGACAGAGCAGTTATATCAACTTCAGAAGATGCTAGACTGGCATTTTTACTTTCTCTTGCAACAGTTGCAGAACAAATGTCCAGCAAACAGGGTAACAAACAATTTCAGTTGACCAGAGATACAGGTGCAGCTTTAGCTCATACGTGTCATGGTTTAGTAGCCATTACTAAATTTTTGTTACAACATTCTTTTAAGTATGTAATACTGGAAAAATTTACAACTGACCCACTAGTAAAAATGTTTGGAAAACTTCAACTAGGATCTGGAGGCACATATTTTATCAATGTGCAAAATGTCATAGAAAAAGTTAAAATTCAAAGAGCAAAATTAAGTTTCATATTGGTATAGATATTGATTCTTTTCTGCAGAAAGTGGACATTACTGCCAAAAATGTGGATTTCTTAGCAGTAAAGCTATTGATATATTTGACAACTTGCCTGAGTAAGAAAAGAGTTTTCAAATAGATACAAAAGCAGAATTAGTATATATTGGTGGATATATTGTGCGAAATGAAGCGGAAGAGCAAGAAGAAGCTAAATTTTACAATGGAGAATTTGGTGATTATACTGCAGAAATAAATCATGGAGGTTTGAAGATACCAAATGACGATGTTTGTCAGTGGACTATTTTCTCTTATGTATTACTTCATGAAATTGTTAGTAAAGTCTGCCGAAAGTCATTCTGCAATGTACTAATGTTGATATTAGAGTCTTTTAACTTTAATATAGAAAGAAAACATGCTATTTCACTTTCAAACATTTTTTTAAAAACCATATTAATTTATATGCACCAAGGTCGTCTAAAGAGCCACAACAAAAGATTTGAAACTTTCAAAGTAAACCTATCGATTTTTTAACAACTTTTATGTTACATAAATGTTTTGTGTATTTTCTACTTACTATGTGATTTTGGTAAAAAATATAACTTTAATTTATAGCTTGAGAGTATTTTTAAAAATTGTTACAATCTTGCTGTTACTTACTTTGACTAAAAATATTCAATTTATATTTTTGCGCTTTAAAATATACCTAGGTTTTTTTTTTGTGTGTAGCCACCTTGATATATTTCCTATATTTTCTATGTATATGTTCAATCGATGGTTATGTGATTTTGTATGATTTTCAGCACCTTATAGCTAGGGAATATTTTACTAGGTTTAGTTTTTGTAGATAAAGCTTTTTAACTAGGGAATGCTTTTTTTTATTTTTGTGTCCATTTATTATTTATAAATTGGTCTTATTTATTTAGTAAGATAAAAAAAATTAGCTATAGTTCATGCATACTAAATGTAAATGGTTTTTTATGAGCAAAAGTTCATGCAATCATAAACTTTTCCTTAGTTGTTGTTTTTTTTTTGATGGCCCCCAGCCCCAGGCCCCATTAACGCGTTTACGAGGCCTGTTAGTACAGACAGCCATGATATTAAACCATTGTGGGGAAAGGGGGGCGGGGAGTAAAATAGTTAATTTCTAAAAAAAAAAGATCCATGAGAAAAAAAGTGGGGAGGGGCATGTGCCCCCCGGGCGTTGTCGGTCCTGAATATTCTTTTTTGAAAATTGACTTTTTTGAAAAATTTAGAAAAGAGTCCATAGTCAAAACCAGGGCTTTTGAATTTTTTGACCAAGTTAAATTATGAATTCTTAACTTATACACGAAGTTTATATATTTACAAAATAAAGCAGGTGTTTCATTTTGTATATATATAAATTATATATACCCTTCAACTGGTCGAAGTTCCCAATTATGTTTATTTGTACTTAACTTCTGATTCGCTAGTAAATAATTACTAACTAATTTTGATTCGCTAGAAAATAATTACTAACTAATTTTGCTCTGCGTTTATGAAAAGCAAAAGAATTTTTCAACCAATTATTTGATGGCGATCTGGAAAAATGTTCCGATACTCTTTAGTTGTAAAAAAAAAAAATCTTGGTCCTAACTTATATATTGATAAGTAAGAAAAAATAACAATCAAAATCAGTATTGTCAAAATCTTAAAAAATTGTATAATTTTTTTCAGACTGATGATAATTTAAAGAGTTGATATAATAGAGGAGTTATAGTAGCAAATACTAAACTGACACTAAGCAGAGATGTTACCATAAAGGAAAATGATAATAGAAAAAACCAGCTCAAGAAAATTTTTATTTTCGGATGGCATAAGATTGTTGCCTATGATCTCCAGTAACAATAGATTGAGTAACAGATTGGGACAAATTATAATTTGTATCATTGATTCAAGATAGATACAATAATCAAAAGAATAGGTTGGTAACAAGAAGTTATTATTATTATTGTTTATTTAGGTACCCCAAGAAGTCCTTACGGTCTTACCACAGAGCACCGTGGATGAGCATTTAATTTGAAGTTCACGCCTTCTTCCTAACCGATGTCGCAAAACTTTCCCAGAGGTGGGGTGTGAACCACGGATCCTTTGTTTCTGAGGCAAGTGCGTTACCACTGTGCACATTGCTGCTAAAACTTTGCTCCGGGAGAGGTTAATTAAGAGGTTAAAGTGGAATTAAACGAAATTCGCTAGACCTAAAAATTAAATCAGCACAAATGATATCGGTCTCCATTTTAACTTGAGTAGTAAGTACTTGGTTAGATTTAATATCATTTCTGCTGTTTATAGCTACACCCCCGCTAATTTGTATTTGCTCCTTACGATGCAGGGTTAAATGAGGCTTTTATTGATTACAATGATAAAATTAGTAAAATTTTGAAACATTTTTACTTACATTTCAAATTAATATTAAGGACAAAAAAAATGTTTTTAATGAAGTGTTGCTATTAGGGTATCATTTAATATCTAATTAAAGAAGAATTTCATTTAAAAAAAAATTAAAAAAAAATTTCATTTGTATATATCAAAGAAGTATAATATTCAAGCTGGTGGGAAAATGAAGCCAAAATTTGTTAATTTGTGCTACAGTGATATATAAATATATTAATAACAAACTTACAAAATAATAAGTTTCGGTTGTTTTTTGGATTTAATTATTTTAATATCTAAAAGTTACAAATCGTGGTTAATTCTTGCGCTGCATTCTGTTGCTTGATTAAAACTATGAAAAACAACAAAAGAGCTTTATGTTAATTTCTATTAATTAATAATGAACTTTGTTAAAAGTGGATCGTTGCCATAAAACCTGAAGCATTATCTTACTTAGTTAAACACATGGTGAGAGTTGTTAAAATTTATCAGTAGTGATGATTTCCAAAAACCTAAAATGCTTGTGGAACTAAACTTTGAAAATGGTATATGAAGTTAACAAAATTATAAGTGAATAATATCTTTAGAGTTACTTCGAGTAAGTTTTAAACTATTAGTGAAAAATATTTTTAGAGGTACTGTGAGTAAATTTTAAACTTTATTTTCTAATCCTTCTTGTTATAGAAAAAAACTTTGAGCGCTAAACTTATATGTAATTTTGTAGTAAACATTCTGCTGAAGATGATTCTTTTTTCAGATAGAATTTGCTCGTTCTTGGAAATAGTTATGAACAAAATATTAAAATAATTGAACACCAAATAATTGAAATTCAATTGGTAAAAAAACCCTGAAAAATGCAGAAAATACAATTTCACCATTAGGTTGGATGGAAGACAAACATTTGTTCCAGCTTCCGAGAAAATTTTGGTACCATGTGTTATTTCTTGATGGCCGTAGCCCATACGTTAGATACCAGGCTATGATACAAGTAATTATTATTATTTTTTTTTATTTAGGTGCCCCAAGAAGTCCTTAAATTCTTATCACAGAGCACCGCGGATGAGCATTTACTTGGAAGTTCATGCATCCTTCCTAACCGATGTCGCAAATCTTTTTTCATTCTTGTATTTGTTAAATCTTTTTTGTTACATATATATATCTTATCTTTGTTAAACACTTATTAAAGGTTCTCTGAAAAAATGTATATTACATGTATATTACCACTAATAAATAATAAACTATTTTCTAAAACAAAATGCCCTAAATGCTCCTTTTCATTTTCAATTGATGGATTAACCTCCTCTAGCAATGTTATTGAAATGATAAATATTATTCAAGAAGAATGTAAGCAACGTTGCGGTAGATTATTTAAAGTTTCACAACTGTCACAACGCATGAATCATCAAAATATTTATCAGACTCCAAAACCAATTTCCTCAACCTTGTCAACATCATTATCACAAATAAATCTTTCAGATATATTTGCATTAAATCAAAAAGTGTTATCACAAAGGATATTGATGCTGTTGTACTTCATGTTATTAAACAAAAAATTTTGCAAACATTTGGTAGTAAACAACCAAACATTTGACTGTGAAGAGTTTAACAAATATATTGAGAAGCAACGTAAAATAAAGCAACTTCAGATAAGTACTCAGGATCTTGAAGATTAAACACATATCATAACAGAAGCACTTGAAACTTATATATTATCTCACTATGAAAATGAAGAGTATATGAAGTTAGTATTTGAACCACGCATAATCCACTTTGAAAAGAAAAAATAAAGAAAAGGTAAACTTCTTCAATTTGTATTGTTCACTAAAATTATAAATCTTAAATAAAACATTTTGTTCGGATCCTAATAGATATGTTATTTCTAATACCTTATGTTTTGGTATTTTGTATTTATATCTGTATTTTGTATTTATCAATCGCCATATTTATATTCATAGATCTCAGAACTGAAAATAATGAAAAAAACTGACCATGTAAAGATGTCATTTGGTCCTCTAGTAACTAAACTCGACGAGGTATTCAATTTGTTAGGAGTGCAAAGACAAGCAAACCATGGGAAAAGTTTTGTTGGTAACCATGTTAACAAAATATTGAAGGTAAACTAATCGTATAGTTCTTAAATATAAAGTAGTACATTCCAAATTAAAAAAAAAAGTGTGTTTAAATAAGTATTGTCAGAATGTATTTGTTTATATTTATATGTATATCTAATATATATATATATATATATATATATATATATATATATATATATATATATATATATATATATATATATATATATATATATATATATATATATATATATATGAAAAAAGTGTAAATTGAAAGTATAATTTAACACATATAACTTATTTTATTTAAGAAACTTTAAATGAAAAGTCCTCTAACTATACAACAAAATACCAAAGCTTGTAATCGAACTTGGGTTAAACAATACTGACATACACAAGAAACTATTGAACTTTTTCAGAACTTTAAAGCCCTATTTGATAAGTTTGGGGTTTGCCTATTAACTCCTGCAAGCAGTTCAACAAAGAAAATATTCAAAATCTTGGTATGACATGTATTAACATAAGATAACTAAAAATCTGGATAAAGTTTGTGTAAATATAAAAATAAAAAGGAAAAATTTTATATAATTGCAATCACTACTATTTTGTTGCAAAGCAATAAAGATGCCTGCAAAAGAGATAAAGCGCCTTAAAAATTCGATTGATCAAAAAGATGGTATTTCACAGCGTGGTCACACATTTCACAGCGTGGTCACACATTTCACAGCGTGGTCTTGCAAAACGATTTCATGTATCACAACCATACATATTCAAAATTATTCACCAAAAAACATTCGTTATCGTAAAAAAATTAAAACACCAAAAAGAACACCGGCTCAAAAAACAGCTGTTCGTTCAAAGTGCCGCAGGTTGGTTTTGATTTTTCGGAAAAAAATTGTTATTATTGACGATATGTCGTATTTTTATTTGTGCAACACTAATATTTCTGGAAATGCTGGATTTTACTCTTCTGACATAAATACAGCATCAAATGACGTAAGTTTAAAAAGAAAAGACAAATTTGAGCCAAAATTAATTGCTTGGATTGCATTCTCTACAAAGGGAATCTCTCAGCAGTACACAGCTGCGTCAGGCCAAGCAGTCAATGAAGATGTGTATATTTCAAAATGTATGTAAGATTGGAGAAATTCATTGAAAAACATCATAAAATTGACAATATTGTTTTTTGGCCTGATCTAGTTTTGTCGCATTATTCACGTAAAGTACAAAGTTATCTTAAAGCAAAAAATATTGAACTGTACCAAAAGACCATAATCCTGCTAATGTGCCAGAATTACGTCCAATTGAAGATTTTAGGTCTGAACTTAAGAGATTAGTGTACAAAAAACTGGCAAGCTGAAAACCTAGACAAACTTAAAAAGCGGATAGAATTTTCAATTAAAAGAATCGACATAGAACGTGTACGTTGGCTTGCTGCCGCCACATTTACAAGAGTAGACACTGTTCGTCGTCGTGGCATGAAAAACTTATAAATCTATTTATTTTTATTATTTAGATGTTTTTTGTTATTATACTTTTTAAATTGTTAAAAAAGATGACTCTGTTAAAAAGTCACACCATTTCTAATTTTGTACAGATTTTTAGTTATCACATGTTATTATTATTATTATTATAATATATACATTATTATTATTATATATTCACAGAAAATCAAATTGAAGATTTTATGAAATACTTTTGTGATAATTGGCCAAATGATTCAATTACACCTAAGCTTTATATGCTTGAATATCATGCATCTTTCATTAGGAAATGGGGAGTAAGACTTGGTACTTATGGAGAATAGGGTGCAGAGAGTGGTCATGCTGAATTCAACTGCATGAAGAGTACCTACTGGCACATGAAAGGAACACGTAAACTCAAAAGTATAATGGATGAGCACTTCATAAAAAAACCACCCAACTGTAAAATAATATCAACAAAAAGCTCTGCCTAATAAGAGAAAAATTGCAGATATTTAAAATAATTTTATGAAACATTGCAAAAGGGTTTTCAGACATTGCAAATGAGTTTTCAGAATATAAATGGCAGTGTTATGGCGTAAATATTATTTCTGTCAGTATTTTTAAACTTTCAAATAAAAAGAAACTTATCAATTTTTAAAAGCATTAAATCATAACAAAAAAAAAGCAACCTAGTTATTATTTTAGTTTTAAATGATTCACATACTACTATATTTTCAAAAAAAACTAAAGGTAGTGACTAAAAAATTTACAACTTTAAAATATAGACCATAATGTAAGCACAGGTTAAACTTTCCCAGAAAAACAACAAAGTTTCACTTTAGTTCCGCATCTTTTCTCCTCCTAAAATTATTTTATTTATGATAGCTTTGGTAAAACCTTCCATACCTAAAATATTGTTTTGAGATAATTCAGCATGATCCACAAATAATTAAAGTTTGAAGTGTATACAACTTTAGGAAGAAATATCTTTTAAACCGCGATCGTTTCCGGTTACAAACGTTTGAACAAAATATGACGCATGCGCGTGTTAAAAGTTCACTACAAAACCAACATGCCCCACTTCGAAACCCATGTCGTCGGCCATGATATTAAATGAATATATATGAGATAAAATAAAAAATAGAACTTTGCCGCAGCGAAGAAAAGAGAAAATCTTAATTTAGATTAAAATAACATGAAATGTATATATTCAAACTAAAATTTTATATAAAAAAACTTTTTTTTAAACACTTAATACTTAGTAGCGAAGAAAAATATTTAAAAATGGCGCAAAAAACTTTAAAAATGACAAATAATTTAGTGTTATTGATTAAATTTAAATTGATTTTTTGGTACAATATATGGTCAAAATGTTTTTTTCTTCCTTAAATCTTTAGATTTAAATATATATCTTTCACACTCTGTAAAAAAGAAATAATATTGAAATAAAAATTATACATAAAAATAGAAAAAATTACATAGAAAAATTAAAAAATTTTTTTTTTGGCACAGTCTATTTGATTTTACAATTGCAGACAATTTCGTACCCATTCAATGAATATTTACACCATTCTACTCTCCTCACTTGATACCGACTCGCACCGGCCTTGCTTATAGTTGTTTATATTTATAATAACTTACCGTCTGATGTCGTTAACGATTATATATATATATATATATATATATATATATATATATATATATATATATATATATATATATATATATATATATATATATATATATATATATATGAAGAGTATTATTTTAAAAACGTGATATGCGCCATTTTCACAAAAACTTAGAAATTGTGCGGTTTTAGTTTAGTTAGGACCTAAGAGACATTTTGTCCGATTATTTGCTAAGCGCAGTATAACCCTATATTTTCCTACTTCTAAACATTTTATTTTTAAAACACGGTACGGAATTTTTAATTTATTTTTAAAGTGCGGTATTTAAATGTGACCAATTCGTGGCAAATGTATATTACTTCTACGCAAGCGCAATCCTTGTTAAGTCGCGTTAATGAAATAGCGGATTGCGATGGACTAGATTAATGTGTTAACTAATCTCCTATTTCACACAGAAAAACAGGAACAATACTTGAAACGAGAAAAAAGAAAAAAATTTCTTCATTCCAGTGTTTGTTCACACTTTCATACTTTGTTTAACTGAACTGTTTATGGAATGATGATTATGGAATGATGATTATGGAATGATGATTATGGAATGATGATTATGGAATGATGATTATGGAATGATGATTATGGAATGATGATTATGGAATGATGATTATGGAATGATGATTATGGAATGATGATTATGGAATGATGATTATGGAATGATGATTATGGAATGATGATTATATATTCTGTTATATCTATAATATATTCTATATAAAATCTATTAAAATAAAAAAAACATAAAAAATAAGTGAGACCGAAAAAATGATCAATTTCAACTATCAGAAATTAGTATTATGTTGCCATCACTCTGAACCAACTTTGCATAGCCTACTTTAGAAGCGGAAAATTGGATTTTTTTAATGTCCTAGCATCAAATAACTGTGTGAAAAAATGTTTTAAAAAGTATTATTTTCTGATAGATACTGTCGGTGTAGATAACACAATACGCAAACTTTATAAGATATCTCTGCAAGATTCTAGAGTAGATTATCCACTGTCTAGTGAAGGTGTTAACTTTTTGTTTGAAGAACTATTTTTGTTTTTTAATATTCAATAAGATGGAAAATAGGAGCATACTTTTTAATTAAAGTGTTAATTTTAAACTTAAATTTAAAATAAAATAAATATTATAGCTTATTTTCTCATATTTAACTAAATAATCCGAAATAAATTTAAATTCACAATCGTGAATTTTAAAACACAATAGTTTACATCACTTTAACAGAACATTGTTTATTTTCACATTATCAATAAAATATAAATCCTAAAACATTAAACATAATATGTTAAATAAAATTAATTACTAAAAGATATTTAGGTCTTTTAAAGGTTATAAACTTTCCATAATATCTTTGTAAATTGGATATACCGCATTTTGCTTATAAGCTGTAATTGGATATCCAGTATTTTGAAAGAAATGCAAGTTTATAAACAAACAAAAAAAATATGTATTTCTATTTAACTATATTTTAATTATCAGCATTATTTAATATAGTTTTTTTTAATTTAATTTAATCTAAGTTTATATACATTAAGCAAAAATAACTTTTCCAAATATATGAGCCATCACTGTGTTGCAAAAAAAGTCACCCACACTTTTTTTAATATTTCGTTATTTATAACGCAGAATAAGTTAAAGAAACGAACAAAAAATGAATTATTATTCATAAAATCATA
Source organism: Hydra vulgaris (assembly GCF_038396675.1). Classification (NCBI taxonomy): domain Eukaryota; kingdom Metazoa; phylum Cnidaria; class Hydrozoa; order Anthoathecata; family Hydridae; genus Hydra; species Hydra vulgaris. The sequence goes on along the minus strand of NC_088920.1, from coordinate 70,429,381 downwards.
TTATTTGTTTAACTTTTTATTACAAATCTAATCGTTTAGTCACTTTCGCTATTTGATGTACACTCTACTTTGCACAAAGTGCATAGGCCACATTTTATGATGCTTCCTGTGTCACAGTGCTCATGGAACTAAGTTTTGCATCCGACGCATTGAATGCAATCGTCTTTTTTTCTATTGTTGTTGTAAAAAAGTCCGCAATCACCACAAAACTTATCTTCGTCATTCTTACTTCTCTTTTTCGATGATTTTGGAGCTTTCTTCAAGCTATGTTTTGTGACCATTTTTGTTTGACTTGGCCTGGGCGTTTCAGTTATTTTATCCGCAACTAAATTAATGATCTTCTAGTCTTTACTTTTCATATTACTTTAGGTGATAGAATTATTGAAAGGATACTAGATGCAGGGTCTGAAGATCCAGGTTCCAAAGTACTAAACTTGTCAACATCAGGATTTTTGACGTTTATACAATTAGAAATTTCACTGGGTGCAAAAGCTACTTGGAGGATAATATTAGGGTTAAAAGAATAAATTCTTGTTGATCTGAATCCTGATATGGCATTTGCTGGCGTAGCGGAATGCAACCATGCTTCAGTAAATAATAGTGGAAACTGCAGTTTTGACAGTGATCGTCCAGGAAAGTTTCTTTAAAAATTATCAAGGGAAACATTCCAGTAAGTTTTTAATGGTTTGAAAACGCTTTTGTCCAGAGGTTGAAGTTCGTGACTATAATGAGCTGGAAGACAAAGCATATGGATATTTAACTTTTTGGCTTCCTCTATTACAGCAATATCCAAATGATTACGATGTCAGTCGAAAATCAACAAACATTTCTTGGTAATCGGTGCTGGTTAAGATGACGCAAAAAGTACAAAATTCTTTCTTGTAATATATCCTTTTGGAGTCATGCAAAAAATACTTCCACGTGGCAAATTATCCCCGTACTCATGTTTCGAAGTTTTTCCTTTATACAAAACCATAGGTAGAATCCAATTGGTTCCAGTAGCATTTGTACATACAACGAGAGTAACAGTTTCTTCTTTTTTGGCATGAGTAGCTGTGTGTACACGCTTTGCTCCTTTTTTTCTATAACTACATTAGTGCCAGTCATTAGTAATTTCAATCCAGAATCATTGATGTGTAAATCAATTTAAGATGGTGTGCCAAATTAAGTTTTTCGTAGACTTTATCAACAAGATTGCAAAAATTTTTAACAGTTTCAGCATTGAATCGCATTATCCTACCATAACTCAAACTTTCACATCTCCTAGGAGCAACATCAGGATAGCGTCTGAGAAATCCTGTAAGCCATTCTTTTATTTAAATTACTTATTTCATTATTACAGTTATTTTAATTGTAATATTTAAATACATGGACAAAACTAATTTTTTTTGAGTACATATTTTATATGCATATTTTCTAAGTTGTATTCTTGTTATACCAAATCCTTTTTTTCTTGAAGATGAAATACTCTTTGCTTCAACTCAGATTCTATTGTTTCGGGAATAATGCACTTTCGACCAAGTTTACGTTTTGGTGATCTATCCTTTCTTGTTAACCAGTCTCTGAGAGTTCTTTGAGGAATGTTAGAATCTTGCGATGCTGCACCTTTAAGTTTAAAACAATAAAATAATGAGGTTGTTAAAAGATAGCAATAACAAAAGTACATTTAAAAGGAAAAGGTATTCCCTAAACAGTCATTTTTGCGTTAACTGATGCAATTAGCGCAGCAAGTTAAATAATATTTTTAAAGAATTTTGAAATTTACGTTTTTTGTTCCATTTTTTTAAACTTCAACATTAAATTACAGAAGTTTAAAGTAAATTTGAGAGCAAAAACATTCAATTACAAGCTTCGAGTGCAATTGCATCACATATACACAAAATCTCAATATCGAAAATCAAAATAAACATTTGACGTTATTATTCCATTTCAGTCTGGTGATATTAGCCAATATCACCAGACTGAAATAAATGTTTCATGTAAAACGGGATTTTTTGTTTACATTGTGAACATTGCTTACTTTTAAAAAATCAAATAATGTGTTGGGCACATAAATAAACAAAAATAGCAATAAAACTTTGTTTTGAGCAAGTATACATAGAAACGATACTTTTTTGATCAATGATAAAAAAAAGAATGGTCTAAAATCACGCTCTACATTGTATAGAATAATTGCGAATGACTCAAAACTATAATAAAATGGGCGAAAGTTCAAAAAATATGATGCTTTATAACTAAAAAAATGATTTATCTAAGAAGTTCTGACAATGTTCCCTAAATTGCTCAATAAATATTATTTATTAAATATCTTTCCGTTATTAAATATCTTTCCGTGATATCAAATATCTTTCCGTGATTTTCTTCGTGATGGCCCTTGGGTAGAAATCTTTCAACTTCCTGTCGACAAATGTGCTTCTTACATAACTTCGTGGATTCAGGCTGGCATGGAATCTTTTATTCCCTCTCGACGATTCCAGGTCAAGCCTCACTCTCCTCCATGGTTTTCCTCACACTGTGCTGCTGCGATTGCCAATCGAAACCGTCACTTCCATATTTATCAGCAAAACAATTCTCCAGAAAACAGACGTCTGTTTATTACTGCTAGAAACAACTGTAAAAAGGTTTTGTCTAACGCCAAAACCCGCTATTCTCAGGTCATGAAATCTCGTATCTAATCTCAAAAATTTGTATCTAAAGTGATCTCCTGCCTAGACTCTTCTACAGCTTGTGGCCCAGACAACATACCTGTTATTGTCTTGCAGAAGTGTTCTCCGGAGCTGTCGTCTATACTCTCAAAACTATTCAACAAGTGCTTATCAGAGTCTTGCTTTCCAGCCTGCTGGAAAGCGGCAATTTGTTATCTCTATCTTCAAAAATTCTGGGGAGCGATCTGATTCGTCTAACTACCGTCCCATAAGTCTTCTTCCTATCATAAGCAAGGTTTTTGAATCTTTAATTAACAAACACCTAATTTCTCACCTTGAATCTAATAACTTACTTTCTGACCATCAATATGGATTTCGATCTTCTCGTTCTACAGCTGATTTGCTAACAGTAATAACTGACAGGTTTTATCGTGCATTAGATGAAGGTGGAGAGGTTAAGGCCATTGCTCTTGACATTTCAAAAGCGTTTGATAAAGTTTGGCATGCTGGTCTTCTCCATAAGCTTTCTTCTTATGGTGTATCCGGCAACATCTTTAAGATCATTGAATCCTTCCTTTCCAATCGTAGCATAAAAGTTGTCCTCGATGGACAACACTCTTCTTCTTATTCTGTAACTTCAGGGGTTCCTCAAGGTTCTATCCTTGGCCCTATACTCTTTTTAATTTACATTAACGATCTTCCAGATATTCTCACATCTAAGGTGGCATTGTTTGCTGATGATACTACCATTTATTCATGTCGTGATAAGAAACCAACACCCTCTGATTGCCTGGAGGGGGCATTTGAGCTTGAAAAGGATCTCACTTCTGCTACATCATGGGGCTCACAGTGGCTGATGAACTTTAATTCAGATAAAACTCAATTTTTTTCAGCCAATCGTTATCGCAATAATTTAGATCTTCCTATATTTATGAACGGTGATGTACTCGATGAGTCACCTACTCTTCATCTTTTAGGATTAACTCTTACTTCCAATCTTTCTTGGAAACCATATATCAAATCGGTTGCAAAATTAGCATCTGCTAAGGTTGCATCTCTTTATCGAGCTCGCCACTTTCTTACTCTGGATTCTATTCTCTATCTCTATAAATCTCAAATCCGGCCTTGTATGGAATACTGTTGCCATATCTGGGGCGGATCTTCTAATGATGCCCTTTCTCTTTTAGACAAGGTGCAAAAACGCATTGTAAACATAGTTGGACCTGCTCTTGCAGCCAACCTTCAACCATTATCACATCGTCGTAATGTTGCTTCTCTTTCTCTTTTCTACAAATACTATAATGGGCACTGCTCTAAAGAGCTAGCGTCTCTTGTGCCATCTACTAAAATTCATTCTCGTGTTACTCGTCATTCAATTAAGTATCATCCTTTTTCTGTGACTGTTCCTAAGTGCTCCAAAAACGCTTATTCGTCTAGTTTTTTTCCTCGAACATCAGTTCTTTGGAATTCGCTTCCTTCATCTTGCTTTCTTGATTCATATAATTTGCAATCTTTTAAATCGTCCGTCAATCGTTATCTTGCTCTATAATCTTCATCTTTTCTCTTACAGTAACTTCCAACTTTAATTAGTGGCTGCTTGCAGCCTTGTTGGAAGCGAAGATGTTTAAAAAAAAAAAAAAAAAAATTTAAGCTAACTTTAAAAAATGAAATAGGGTATAAGTCCCCGGCGGTATTAGACTACTTTACCCTATATATATAATGGCGCAGGAAGGTTTTTAAATGTTTGAAATAACCAACTTTTAAACAAAAAGAATATTACAAATTTTTTACGCTTATATATTAACGGAAAGATTCTTCACAAAAAAAAATTACTGTGATAGGAGAATGAATAACATAAAAATAATATAAATAATAAAACAAATGGCTGTAGCAAGAAGAAGACATCAGTTTTTTTTATCACCAACCCCTTTATGGCTTCATTACAGGTCGTTTTTTACAATCAAATATATAAAACGGTGATAAATCATTGTGATAAAGTATATATAAAATGTGTAAAACTACGTTTCATAAATAATATAACCGTTAATATATAAATTCTTTTTAAAAAGTAAATTTAGAACAAATAAAAGTGAAAGCAAATAAAAAAAAAAAAAATTGTGCTAGTTTATATTTTTTTGCTCGTATGCAACAAAAAATGGCTTTGATTCAGATTTAAACTGTTTAAGTGGATTTCCCTACTGAGTATGAATTTAACTTTAATGTAAATTTTGGGATGACAAAGTTGTCATATGAGAATCTAATAGGGTATTTATGACTTATTTCGCTAAAATAGGGTTGAAATATTAATGGAGTACATATTTTATCTTAAACATAAACTGTATGTTAATTTTGTATACATTATGTATGTTAATTTTGTATGTTAATTTTGTATACATTATGTTATGACGTATTTAATTTTGTATACATTAAACGCTCCAAGTTTGCACAAGAGAGGTTCATAAAACACTATTTTACTTACTCCAAAGAAAATTTTTAGTTTATTTAAAATGGTTTGTTTTAAAGACAGGTTTTTGTTTACTGTTAAGATTTTTAAGTTTAGTATAATTTGTGCCCAGCCCATGTTATCATAGTTTAGATGACTATATATTAATGAAAAATATAAACTTTTTAAGAACATGATGTTTAGAAAAGATGTTGCTTTATACATTAATGAAACATTACTTGAGAGCTTTCTCTCTAAAGTGTTTATATGAAGCTTCCACGACAAATTTATATACAAGACCACACCTAGGAAGTTTATGAAAGTTTTCTTTTTTATATTAGTATTATTTATTTTTCGATCAGGTAGTTTAAGAGGAATATTTTCATTTTTATTTGGTTTATGAAAAAGGATGAATTTGGTCTTTTTTCAAAGATAGTTTGTTACACCCGAACCATTCGTTTATTTCACGTAATTCTTTGTTAACTACCCGGTAGGAAACCGGCCGGCAAATAGCTAGCTCTAATCGTAACAATAAAGACAGCAATTTGGCCACGAGGATTGCTAGTTTTTTTTTAAGTTAGCAAAAAGCTATTGATATTTTTAAAGATAAAGACAGTGGTTACAAGGACACCTAGCTTAATAAGCTAAAGACTCACTGGCTTTTGTACCTAGCGTCATATCGTAATAAAATCGTTGTCTAAAAAATTTTGAAATGTAGCTATCAATCAGCTATAGATTTGTAGATATTATGTAGCTTGCTACAAAGCTACGATATGTAGCTAGCAACGCATTGCTTCAAAAAAGCGACACATTAATACAAAATAGCGACACATTGCTACAAAATCGCAATGTTTAAAGTTTAATTATTCTCATTAGACTCAACATTAAAAATCGAATTTTTAAAGATTTTAAAGACATTAGGAAAAAAACTGTCGTGAAAACATGAAAAATACTTGCGTTTAAAAGTATATTTCAGATCAGATCTTACAGCAGCCAACAATTTGGGTTTCTTCATTAAGAAGTCATAAAACTGTGAACTTTTGTACTTCATATTTTCACACTCTTGCAGCTCACCTAACAAGACACAAAGTCCAAGACGATTTCGTTCTTTAGACCACAAAGAATTCCTCAAACTGAAAGTTCGTTCACATGAAGAATTTAAAACAGGTATGGAGAATACGAAGGATACTACTTTGAAAAGTTCGCCACCCTCACCACGCTTTTTTCGATCGATGGAGTAGTTTTGTAAAAAATCTACTCCATCGATCCACCACATTCGTGTTGGTCTCTACCAGCGCCGTTTAGACATTACGAGTTTTGTAAAAAAACTACTCCATTGATCCACCACATTTGTGTTGGTCTCTACCAGCGCTGTTTGGACAATATGCAGAATACAGTAGTCTTCATAGTATTTATTTTGATCTACATCAATGCAAAACTTAACTGCTAGTTGGTCAAATAAGCTCTAGACCTCTGGTTCTTTCAAAGTTAAGATACTCATGCTTTGAAATTCTGAAATCTGGAAGCTGTACCATTTATCTAAGTAATTTAAGCACTTGCTGTAGAAATCATCAACGTCTCTTTCAAATTTTTGTTTTTTCACTTGTGGTATTCTTTTCAGGAATTGAGCAGCAGCATGTCCATAAAATTTGTCTTGTTTGCGGTCTTCAATTTTCTTTCTTATTACGACCATCATTTCATGTAACTCGGAACTAATAGTTGATCCAACTCTAAAGTTAGTACACCACTTTGAAAGACCTGCATATCATTACGTAAGGTCGAAATAAAAGCGT